>NC_142011.1:15849360-16149360 GCF_049901735.1 Notechis scutatus | reverse complement strand
AACAAAATGCTTAGCTGATGAACAACACCTAAAAACCGAACTAAACACTCTCACCAACGTACTAACAGCCAATGGATTTCAAAGAAAGAAGATCACCCACCTAATCCAAAAAGAAACCCCAACCAAAATCCAAGACAGAGAACAAGAGAACGGCAAAGCCCTCCTCCCATATATAAAAGGCACTACAGACAAAATCAGCAAGATCCTCCAAAAACACAACATTAAAACAGCATTCTGCACAAACAGAAAAATATCCACCATCCTAAGAAACCCTAAAGACAAAATCGAGTTAGAAAACCAAGGAGTATATGAAATCCCTTGCACTGCCTGCCTCACCACATACATTGGACAAACTAACAGAAGAATAAGTGCACGCGTTGAAGAACATAAGAACTCAATCAAAAAGAAGAACCAACCTCTTCCTGGTCCAACACCTCAAAGCCACAGGACATGAGATTGACTTTAAAAATACCAGAACTATCGCCCAAACTGAACACCACAGCAGCAGAATAATCAGAGAAGCCATAGAGATAGAAAAACGCCCACACAGCATGAATAAAAGAGATGACACCTCCCGCTTACCAGCCATTTGGAAACCCGCCCTCATGAACAGACGAGTACCCAACATGATAAATGACACCAGACCCATACCCATGAGGGCCACACAAGATGCCACCACCACACTTCCACGTAAAAATCAGACTCACACCCACACAGAAGATGAGACACGACCACAGACCAGAAGCCGCACTGCAGCTGCATCACTATCCACTTCAAACTCCTCTGAACCATACATGAAGCGAACTGACCCCCACCATGAAGATGTGGCACGACCACGAACTCGAAGCCAAACGAACACAGACCCAGACCCCAAACTCAAAGCCATATTAAAAACCCAAAATGCTACATCACAGCCACCCGCTCAGGACATCACATCAGAAAACTCAAGAAATTACACCTCAAGAACTCAAGAAGTCACAACACAGCAAATGACCCAGGATATCACAGCACAAGACCAAGGATACCACAGCAATAAATCTCACAAGGTCATCACACAACCCATTACCCAAGCTGTTACTACACAGGAGGCTAATCGAAAAGAGATCAAAACACAAACGACCCAGGAGATTACAACGCAAGACCCAGGATACCACAACAAAAGAACTCACAAGCCCATCACACAACCCATTACCCAAGCCATTAAAACACAAGAGGCTAACGACCCAGGAGATGACAGCACAAGATCCAGGATATCTCTACAACAAAAGGCCATTACACAGCCCATTATACCAACATCAACTCCATCAACCAATCAAGAGGCTGCAGCACAGCCAACCAGCCCAGCACACCATCCCCCACCACTTGTATATATAGAGATGGCAGCTCCGGTCACACACTGCTTGCACTGGCACTAAGCCGAAAGCACCAGCCTGAAGATGGCGAGTGGGACCTCGCCAAACGTTGCCTAGATACTTTGAATCTTACGCGGGAGAAAACCCGAATAACCAAAGATCCACATACAAATACCCATGAGAACCTCAGAAAACATATATATATATATATATATATATATATATATATATATATATATATATATATATATATATATATATATATATGTATATATGTATATATGTATATATGTATATATGTATATATGTATATATGTATATATGTATATATGTATATATGTATATATGTATATATGTATATATGTATATATGTATATATATATGTATATATGTATATATGTATATATATATATATATATATACCCGCCTGGATGAACACAAAAATGCAGTCAAAAAGCTGGAACACACTTCCTCACTAGTCCAACACATGGAAGCCACAGGTCATAGCATCAACTTCAATGGCACCAAAACCCTAGCCACTATAGAAAACCCTAGCCACAGAATCATCAGAGAAGCCATAGAGATTGAAAAAAGACCAGAAAGCATGAATAGAAGAGATGATTCCACCAGGCTGTCAATCATTTGGAAGCCTGCACTCACAAACAAAAAAATCTCCACACCACAAGCCAGGCAAACACCTGGGCACAAACAGATACCCCTGATACCTCCAGCTCAAACACATCCCAACCAGGCACCCAGATGAAACCCAGTTTCCTAACTAATGATAGCCGTCCATTTACCCGAAGCCAAGCTGCACTAAAGGCCTCCAATAAAGTAACACAATGCTGCCAGCCAATCAAGATACAAAAAGAGCCAAAAAACAGACAGAAGATATTAGAGACACCAATCAAGCAGAACACAGCAAACTCCGAGACCAATAAACACAGACCAAGACAGAATGGTTTTTCTTCATCCTGATTGGTTGGGAGTCTTGGTCTGTGTTTATTGGTCTCGGAGTTTGCTGTGTTCTGCTTGATGGGTGTCTCTGATATCTTCTGTCTGTTTTTTGGCTCTTTTTGTATCTTGATTGACTGTAAAAGTCTGACCCACAGACGGACACAATACAGAAGCCTGATGATGGCAGATGAGATTCTGCTGAAACGTTGCTACAACTTTAAAAGAACTACAATGACGTGGGAAAATACCCGAACCAAGCCGAACACCATACATGTAAGTACCGTGAAAACTTAAGAAAACAAATATATATATATATATATATATATATATATATATATATATATATATATATATATATATATATATATATATACACACACACACACACACACACACACACACACACACACACACACACACACATATATATATATATATATATATATATATATATATATATATATATATAAAATCATTGTTAATCATTTATTTGACTATAATTTTTATTCCATCATTTTATGCGAGATATTTAACATTTTAGATTAATTTATATTATAACATCCCTTACCTCATCATAAATCCATCCAATAATAATACATCGTTATGTTGTATTCTCTATAATTCTATTATCCTTATATTATAAAATCATCTAAAATATTTCATTTCCATATTTTTTATCTAACCATTGATAAAATAAATCCCATATCTTGTAAAATTGTTTGTCTTCTTGTTCTCTAATTTCAAATGCCTTTATGGTCCAACTTTCATATATTGCACTTGAGAAAATCATAGCCTTGACTTTTGTTGGCAGGGTGATGTCTCTGCTTTTGTTGTTGTTGTGCTGCTGTGGAAATATTAAGATATGGATGTGGTTCGTTGATGAAATAACTGCAGCTTCATATGTGCGAAGACCCCATCTTTATCTTACATTTGATAGAAGGCTACTGTTGTTCTCTTATACAAGAAAAGGGTTAGCAGGAATGAGTGAAAATGTAGAGGGTGGAATTCTGATTCAAGAATACAAGATGTTTAGAAAAAACAGAATTTGGGATGTTGCAGAATGGCTTCATGCCAGGTAGGTGATTTCCAGATATTTCATCTTGGCAAGTCACTGAAAAACAAATGAATAGGAGAAAGAAAGTTTATCAAATGTTGATTAAGAAAACATGCTATAAAATGAATAAAGCTTCAATTGCAAGTAGATTGCTGAATGTGATAAGAGAATAAATGGAATGCTTAATGAATGGTTCAACACTGAGCAAGGCATAAGACAAAGATATATGATGTTCCTTTAACTGATTAATATAATGTGAACAAATGTACAAAGAAAGCTCATGGCAATGCTTCAGAAATGTTGGCAAGAGACAGCAATATACATGCATTTTTTATACTCAGATCATGTTATGTCATTGGCAGGGAACTTGAATTATTTGTAAATGTTAAATAGACTGGATGATGAAAACAAGTATATAGCTGAAAATAATATATCAAAGTCAAGATAGTTTTGTTTGACAGGGAAAATGGACTGAAAGATTACAAGTTATACATCAATAGCAAAAAACAAAAACAAAAAAACCTTAGCACTAGTAGTTGAAATTATGTAGTTTCGGAAAAATGTTACTAAAGATGGAGAAATTGCTGGAAATTTTGAAGACATGGTTGTAAAGGAAAGAATGTTTGTTGAAAAAAGAAATAATAGTGTGTATATCTACTTTCTTACATGACAGTAAAGTTGGCTAAATCAGAATAGACATAGCAAGAGATTGGATGTTGGGTCATTGAGGTACTGAAGATAAGTATGTTGTAAAAAAAATATCATGAATAAAGGGTGCTGAAAGAACATATATTGAAGATAAAAATGGGTGACCAGTACAAAAAAATTATGTTGAAGAGATTTTATAAATAGAGAGAATTAATAGGGATAAGATAACCAAACAAATACATGAAGGGTGAGTTAAAAGATGGAGAAGAATGAAAAGACCAAAAGAAGTTGTGGTTGGATGAGATCCACAAAAATAAGGTACCACAGTTGTAAAAATAATTGCTCCAACTGGCATATACTAGCTAAACTGTCTCCCCAAATACAGAATCACAATACACATAATAGCTACCTTTTCAGAAGAAACAGCAAACAAAAGAGATCAACAACAAATAGCAAAAAGTAAATCATGGTGCGGGTGCAGACGTTTCACTTCTCATCCAAGAAGCTTCATTGGTTTTGGCAGGGGGGGATCGTTAGTAGGTGTGCTAATGACCAGATGACTACAATGAAACATGTTCCTTCCAACTCTTCTCCAATCCTGTCAGACCTAATCCTTCCATTATCCCCACCATTCTGCCAGAAATGATGAAGCCTTTTGGATGAGAAATGAAACGTCTTCTTCAAGGAAAAAAAACCAGTCCAGTTGCCTTTTGAAAAAAAAAAGCACCTTTGAGATAAAAGAGAATAGATCGATTGGGTGCCCCAGCCTTACAGGGTAGGACTCCCTGCAGCCTCCTGGAAGCCAAAATGGTGCGTGTGAGAACTCCTGGAAGGGGCGGGGGCAGGTGGGTCAGGCCAGTCAGAGGTGTATTTGCTGGTTCTCCAAATTGGACAAAATTTGCACTACCGGTCCACCAGAACCGGTCAGAACTGGCTAAATGCCACCTCTGAAACAGACCTTATCAGTCCTTGGATAGTTGCCGTGCTGAGAGCTTCCAGTCGCAACGCTGTAAAAGGAAGCACTTGGCACGGAGTCTCTGTGACACACGAATTCAGATAAGCAAATTTTCACACTATTTAAGCAAACTAATTGTCTCTGGCAAACACGATCCCTTTCTCTCCTCTTTAATCCCTATGGGAGGGGGCATTCAGTGTCCCCTTGTGCATTTTCCACTGAATTGACTCCTGTTCCTTAGTTATTCCCTTCTCCTGACAGCTCTGCACATGTGTGCATCTGGAACAGGCTCCAGCTGTTCTTCTTCCCCACTTATCTCCAATTCCAAAGGCAGCTGATAAATGTTGGACGGCCCTGGCCCCCTCTCTGCCTCTGACGCAGAGCACCCATCAGAGCCTTCCCCAGACTCCAGGACTGGCCTAAGTTCATCCCTAACTTCCTCACTGTCTGAGTCTGCTGCCAGGTCTGCTGGCAGCTGGTGGGCCACTATAGTGGATTTAGAACAAAGAAAACAAAGAAAAAAGAAAGAAAGGAGTCCCTGCAGATTTTACTCCACTAATCATAGCTGACTAGAGGCAACAAAACAAGGTACTAGTATATAATTAATATCTGGAAATTATTACAAGATATGATGGTGACTGCTATTGGATGAATTTAAAGAGTGGTTTGATAACTTCATGCAGAACATGCCTCTTGAAGGCTATCAGTCTTGGGAATTATTATGTGGCTTCAAATGCCAATTACTGGTGAACAGTGCGGGGAGATGTCTCTAACTCCCATTTGCAACCTTCTGGTTAGCCTGTGTGAGAAATAAAAAAAAATGGACTAGGATAGACCTTGACCTGATCCACCAGGAATGTTTTTTTGTATTCATATCTTTATGTTTTGATAAATGGTTTGAAAGTGAGTTCAAAATTATTCTCAGCAGCACTACAGAATTTTTAATTGTTTAAAAAAAGCTATTGAGATTTCAGGTAAAATCTGTGCTTTCATTATTACTTTGTATTTCTTTCCGGCCTTGGGAAACTACTTCCCAGAATTTTGTATAATTATTTTATATATATGACAATCTTAATTCTTACCATTGGCTTTTATAGTAATCTTGTTTGCACCTCTTTAACAGTGCCTGATATTTCCAGCATTTATTTCTCACTGCCTCAACCCTGTCAAATGATTTATCCTTCTTAATTTGACTGATTGGCCAAGCCAAGGTTCTTTCTTTCACACCTACATTTTTGGTTAGACCACAAACTTCTGTTTCCAGACATTTTCCCTTGCCATGGTTTACGCACCAGAGGTTTGGGATCATCAACCACTTCCTCATACATGATATGTGCATTTTCTGGTTTTGAATAAGTGCAACCCTCTTTTGTAGCATTGTTGGTCTGTGGGGTCCTTGGTGCTCTCTGACCTCGGTGTCAGCGTTCTGAGTAATACACCCACTGAAAGCAGAACTCAGAGGTAGGTAGATTCCTCAAAGAATATGTTTATTGGATACATCATATTGGCACAGCTGGTGAAAACCAACTCTAAAAGTTCCTATGGTTTTCACCTAATTAAAAGAACCAAATTTCTCCCTCCCAGTTGTCACTGGTCACATTGTCCAATGGAACTAGCTGGCACAGTGGTGAAATGCTACCGGTTCAGCCCAGTTCAACTGAATTGGTAATTAAAAAAAACCTCCAACAAACAGTTGAGAAGAGAAAGAAGAGAAAAGCACAGGATTGGCCCTCCGACCTGTCCCTGCGCTTTTCTGTTCTTTATCTTCTCAGCTGATTGGTGCGGCAGAGCCTCAGATGGTGTTTGGAAAGCTGCACACGCACGTTAGGTGCGTGCACGCATGAAGTGTACAATCATAGAACCGGTTGGGAAACTGGTAGAATCCCACCACTGAGCTGGCAGGCTGCTTGGTCACTCCTCTCTCCCTCTCATAGCCACCTGTTAATATGACCTTGGTCCCCTCAGGAAAACTTTTTGTTTTGATGGTTAGATGGTCTATCCACTTCCCCCCTCCCTTCCACTTCTCAGACAACTATGAGGCAGAAAAAAGATGGCTTCATCTAGGTTTGCTTCAGAGTTGACACTTGGTTTGTTTTCTTGCAGACATTTCATTACCAAACTAGGTAACATCATCAGTGCAGATAATGTTGAACCTAAAACTTTGGCCAAGTGGGGTGCCATTTTTGTTGTTTCTGATTTTTTTATAATGTCTTCCATGTTATGGTTCCATCATGTTACATTATTTTTAAATGTTCAGATTAACTCAAGCCAAGTGGAAAGTAATCACTTCTTAGTCCATTTATAATATCAAAACACTGTACTGATGGAATCTATGAGGGAAAAAATAAATATATAATAAACAATGGTTGACTGATGGTTGACTGATGTAGAGCAGCCCCCAGATTGTCACAAAAAGAGTTGAGGGTATTGTTGGATGTAGAAATTGGTGATTTTGGCTTGGCTTCCTCCCTCTCTGTAATCTTCTATTATTTTAGTCTTTGGCTCTAATCCTAGCTGAAGATAGCCTCTTCTCCTCGGGACCATTTTAAGTGTTTAAATAATAACAGCCCTCTTACTTGTTATGTTCTCAAACATTCTTCCATCTTTCTAGTAAGTATCTCAACTTTACTAACTGACTGCTTGTATTATAGTTAGAAGAGCCACATTTGGTTTTGTGAGATAAAATATTTGGAATTCCAACTTGAGTTTACATTCTTTGTTATCAGTATGCCACACTTCTGCAGGAAACTTAGCTTATTGCTGTCAAACCACAGCTGATACTGACTCTGTGTGCTTCAGTTAAGATTCAATTAAAAGCTCCTACCCAATATGTATAAAATAAGCTTTAAAATTAGTTTTTAAATGATCAGGTGGGGCTCACATTGGTGCAGTCTGCTGCAACACCATCTCATGGGAGACTCAGCAACTATATGAATTCAATTCCTTGAATGTTAAGCATGCAATGAAGGATTAGAAAAAGTGCAGAGAAGAACAACCAGGATGATTAGGGGACTGGAGACTAAAACATATGAAGAATGGTTACAGGAACTGGGCACGGCTAGTCCAGTGAAGAGAAGGACCAGGGGAGACATGATAGCAGTCTTCCAATATTTGAGGAGCTGCCACAGAGAGGAAGGGGTCAAGCTATTTTCCAAAGCACCCAAAGGCCAGACAAAGAATAATGGATGGAAAATGATCAAGGAGAGATTCAACCTAGAAATAGATTGAAGAGATTGGACTGCCATTTGTCAGAAATGGTGTAGGGTCTCCTGCTTGGGCGGGGGGTTGGATGAGATGACCTAAAAAGTCTCTTCCAACTCTGTTAATCTGTAATCTGATTAGTTCGGTTTGTTTTGGTGCATGCCCCTCACACAAATGTATGTGTGCTCTCACCTGCCACTTACATAAATGGAGCTGTATGCACACATGCGCTTGCCCAACGCTTGCACAAGTGAAGCTATATGTAAGCATATACTTGCCCGCCACTTCTGTGACCCAATTCCAAACAGGCCACAGGCCAGTATTGGCCTGTTAGGGAACTAAATGCTCTAAAAGTTCTGTCTATGGTCAGACCTTCAGTCATGCCTAGACAACCTCAGGTAACAAACCAGGGTAACAGAATGCATATTCATTACAGTATATACTATAACTTATGGACTCCTATCTCAACACCCGTAAGATTTGGCTCACAGAATTTTATTATTTTATAAAAGACACATTAATGTAGAGGTTGCCCTCGATTTACAATCATTCATTGAGTGACTTTTTGAAGTTACAATGGTACAATGGCCCTCATGCGACTGTTGCAACATCCCCATGGTCATGTGATGAAAAATTTGGGCACCCGGCCATCAACATGCATTTCCAATGGTTGCAATGTCCTGAGGTCACTGGATCACCTTTGAGAACTTCCCAACTGGCTTCTGACAAGCAAAGTCAATGGAGGGAAGCTGGATTTGCTTAACAACTGCATGGTTCACTTAATGGCTGTGGTGATTTGCTTAACAACTTTGGCAGAAAATCAGGCACAACTCACTTAAGAAAGATGCTTTCTTAACAATGGAAATTCTGGTCCCAATCAGTGGTGGGATTCAATTTTTTTTACTACTGTGAGCGTGGCTTGGTGGGCGTGGCAGGGGAAGAATACTGTAAAATCTCCAGTCATAGGTGGGATTTGCCGGTTCTCCAAACTACTCAAAATTTCCGCTATTGGTTCTCCAGAACTGGTCAGAACCTGCTGAATACAATCCCTGGCCCCAATTGTGAACATTATTCAAAGACTGCATATAATGGTCAGAATGCTCTGAATACCAAATCTTCCCCCCAAAATGTAAAAGGCGTTCTTTGGGGCTAGCCAAAGAAAAAAGGTTAAGAAGGAAAGAAATTTTGAGGTCACCTTGTCACATTTGAACATTTGGCTGTGAGCTCCCAATTCTACATTTTTTTAAAAAAACCAACCACACAGAAACCCAAAAACTACCTTATCTTACATACATTCTTTGTGATATCTTTTAGCCTCTCAGAAGTCTTTTCTTAAACCACATTTAATCTTCTGAATCTCTTCCTGTTTTCTCCTTAACCTGTTTCTGATCAGGCTTTGCTTTGGGAATTGTTTGCCCTGAAACAATTGGCATCTGGCAGAAAGAAAAGTCTAATATAGCAACACTCCTCTACCAATCTCTTCCCTTCTCCCCCCCAAAAAGTTCCTCCTGGTTATTGTCCAGGCATATTGTCACAGGAGCGATCCATCATGGCTACTTATGGACCCATAGTTTACATCCCTCTGATTAATTTGTCAAAGGACATAATTAAAAGCAAAATGACAGCAGAATTAAACCAGGAGACACCTTTATTTCAGATTTCCATGTCAAATTAGGAAGGCCTAATGTTTTACTCTTTTCGGCATCAAAAAGATGGATATTTTTAAACTTGCTTGCTTTTTTAAAAAAAACAGAACTCTTATAAGACCCACCTAACTTTCTTATTTCAGGACCGTTGTACACGTCAAAAAAATATTAATTAAGGTGCTTCCATGTTTTTTCTGAACATTTCAGGTGGGCGGATGGGAGATGGAAGAAGGTAACTGTCAATCTTTTATCCTGATCATGAATTGTTCTTTTAGCTGGTGCAATGGCTGTCAAGCTACACGAATAAGACACAAGTAGAACCAAAATTGTGGTCTCAGCCTCTTAAAATATATACATATATACAAATATATACATTTAGAATATATATGTTTTCGTAGATTTTCATGGGTACAGGTATGTAGGTCTAGGTGTGTTCGGGTCTTTTCCCGTGTAAGATTAAGAGTATCTTGGCGACGTTTCAGCGAGGTCCCACTCGCCATCCTCAGGCTGGTGCTTTCGGCTTCATGCCAGTGCAAGCAGTATGTGATCGGAGCTGCCGTCTCTCTGTGCTGGGCTGGTTGGCTGCACTGCTGCCTCTTGATTGGTTGATGGAGTTGATGTTGGTATAATGGGCTGTGTGATGGCCTTGTGAGTTTTGTTGTGGAGATATCCTGGATCTTGTGCTGTAATCTCCTGGGTCATTTGTTTTGTAGTGATCTTTCTTCCATTAGCCTCTCGTGTTTTAATGGCTTGGGTAATGGGTTATGTGATGGGCTTGCAAGTTCTTTTGTTGTGGTATCCTGGGTCCTGTGTTGTAATCTCCTGGGTTGTTTGTGTTTTGATCTCTTTTCCATTAGCCTCCTGTTTAGTAACAGCTTGGGTAATGGGTTGTGTGATGACCTTGTGAGATTTATTGCTGTGGTATCCTTGGTCTTGTGCTGTGATATCCTGGGTCATTTGCTGTGTTGCAACGTCCTGAGTTCTTGTGGTGTAATTTCCTGAGTTTTTTGATGTGATATCCTGAGCGGGTGGCTGTAATGTAGCATTCTGGGTTTTAGTCTGGCTTCAAGTTTGGGGTCTGGGTCTGTGTTCTTGGCGTGTGTCAGCTTGCTTGGTTTTGGGGTCAGGGGGTGCGACAGCTGGCTAGGCAGTTGTGGTCTGTTTTCTGGATGGTGGTTCTCTTTCGTTTATAGGATGGGCTTAGGCCTGGGTCTGATGAGGGGGATTGGTGGTGGTGTCCCATGTTGTTTCGGGTCTGGTGTTGGTTTTTGTGGCTGGGACTCATTTGTTGGTGAGGGCTAGCTTCCAGATGTCTGGTAGGCGGGTGGTATCATCCCATCTATTCATGTTATGGGGGTGTTTCTCTATCTCGATGTCTTCCCTGATTATTCTCTTGCTGGAGTGTTCAGTGTTGGATATTAATTGGTTCCTTCGAAATTAATTTCATGTCCTGTGGCTTTAAGGTGCTGGAAGAGGGAAGAAGTATTTTCTTCTCTTATGACTGCGTTCTTGTGGTCTGCGATGCGTGCATTTATTTTCCTGTTGGGTTTGTGCAATGTATGTGGCTGGGCAATTGTTGCATGGTATTTCATAAACTCCTTGGTTTTCTAGCTGGATCTTGTCTTTGGGGTTTCTTAGGATGTTGGCCATTTTTTGGTCAGTGCCGAAGGCTGTCCTGATATTGTGTTTATGGAGAATTTTGCTGATTTTGTCTGTGTTGCCTTTGATGTAGGGGAGGAGTGCGATACCATTGTCTTGTTCTGTGTCTTGGTTTTGGGGGGATATCTCTTTTCGGATTAGATTGGTGATAGTGTTTCTTTGGAATCCATTGGAAATTAATACATTAGTGAGGGTGTGTAGTTCTGTTCTCAGGTGGTCTTTGTCAGCTAGGTGTTTGGTTCTGGAGATGAGGGTCTTGGCTACAGAGTTGATCTGTGCAGGGTGGTGATGGGATTGTGCATTTAGGTAGTGGTTGGTGTGTGTTTTTTTCCAGTAGATGGTGTGTAGAAAATATATATATATATATATATATATATATATATATATATATATATATATATATATATGTATGTATGTATGTATGTATGTATGTATATAGATAGAGTAGGTGCTGGCTTGGTTGGTTTCATCGCCACGTCATTGTAGTTCTTTAAAGTTGTATAGCCAGCAGAATTCATCTGCCATCATCAGGCTTGTATTAGTGTCTCGCCTGTGGTCAGACTTTACAGGGTTTCAGATTTTTAGCAGCCTATTGCTGTACAGAATGGCTTTTCTTCATCCTGATTGTTGGGAGTCTTGGTCTCAGTTTATTAGTGCTCGGCAGTTTGTGCTTCTGCTGATGGGTGTCTCTGATATCTTCTGCTGTTTGGCTCTTTGTGCCTGATTGGCTGGCAGCATTGCGTCAGCTTTAATGGAGTGCCTTATGCAGCTGGCTTCCGGTAATGGATCGGCCATCAGTTGGGAGTTTCATCTGCCTGCTTGCGTGCCAGCCGGATCAGGGGGATTCTGCTCTGCCCAGGTGCCTGCCTCGGCTTCAGGTGGAGATCTTTGTTTCAGTGCAGCCAGGCTTCAAAGATTGACAGCCCGGCGAATCATCTTTGTTCACGCTTCTGGTCTTTCATCTTCATGGTTTCTCTTCTGACTGTGGCTAGGGTTTTCCATGTGCCAGTTGTTGATGCCAGCTGATTATGTCCATGTAGTGTGTCCAGCTTGTGCATTTTGTGTTCATCAGGCGGGCGCACTGTAGGTGTGATGGCCAGGACATGGTCCATTACTACAGTGGCAAATTAAATTAAATACAGATGAAGCTGATAAAATAAGACACCAAGTTACCAATATCCTATGCACAAGCAAGCCACCCAAAAGCAACTTACAGAAAAATGAAATTAAAGCACTACAAACCCTGAAAAGAGATAGCAGCATAATCATCCTCCCAGCAGACAAAGGAAATGCCACTGTAGTAATGGACAGAAAAGACTACGAAACAAAATTGACAGACCTACTCCAAGACTCCACATACAAACCCATAAACACAGACCCAACCACATATCTGGAAAAATTAACCAAGAAGAAAATTATAACCATCCACATAAGCAAAGAGATCCAACACACGATTATACCCAGAGAGAAATCTTCCAGATGCCCCAAACTATACGGCCTCCCAAAAATACACAAAGAAGGCATACCTCTCAGACCCATAGTCAGCTCCAGAGGAGCACCACTACAAAACCTAGCCAAATACCTAGCAAAGCAGCTACAGCCCCATGCTGAAACAGCAGCTTCACATGTACAAAACTCATACCACTTCTTGGAAATGATCAAAGATCTACACGTGGAGCAAGAAGATCTGCTTGTAAGTTTTGACGTGGTTTCCCTATTCACTCAAGTCTCGATAAAAGAGACCCTTGAAATCATCAAAAATAAATACCAACCAGCCAAACACCTCATGGAACTAACAGAACACTGCTTAACCAACACGTATTTCATATACAAAGGACAAAGATACAAACAAATAGAAGGAGCCCCATGGGATCACCACTGTCACCTGTCATTGCTAACCTGTTCATGGAAGAATTCGAATCCAGAGCCCTGGCCAATGCCATCCTCAAACCCAAACTATGGTTAAGATACATCGATGACACATTCGTGATTTGGCCCCATGGACAAGAAAACCTAAACAATTTCCTAACACACCTAAACAGCGCACACCCCAAAATCAAGTTCACCATGGAAACAGAAACAAACAAACAACTACCATTCCTAGATGTACTAATCTACAAAAAACAGATGGCACACTAGGACACACCATATACCAGAAGAAAACACACACCAACCGCTACCTCAACGCCCAATCCCACCACCACCCAGCACAGATAAACTCCGTGGCTAAAATACTAATTACCAGAACCAAACGCCTGGCAGACAAGACACACATTAAGGCTGAACTATGCACCCTGACTAAAGTACTGACAGCCAACGGCTTCCACAAAAGCAAAATCACCAGCTTGATCCACAAAAACACACTGAAACATAATAGAGACCCAGAAGATGAACAGACCTATGGAACAGCTGTCCTGCCCTACATAAGAGGTACTACAGACAAAATTAGTAAGGTACTACACAGACATCACATCAGGACTGCCTTCAAAACAGACAGAAAAATAGCAGCCATCCTTAGCAACCCCAAAGATAAAATTGACCTGGAAAACCAAGGCATATACGAAGTCCCTGTGCATCATGCCCGGCCACATACATTGGACAGACCAATAGAAGAATAAGTACCCGCCTGGATGAACACAAAAATGCAGTCAAAAAGCTGGAACACACTTCCTCACTAGTCCAACACATGGAAGCTACAGGTCATAGCATCAACTTCAATGGCACCAAAACCCTGGCCACTATGGAAAACCCTAGCCACAGAGTCATCAGAGAAGCCATGGAGATTGAAAAAGACCAGAAAGCATGAACAGAAGAGATGATTCCACCAGGCTGTCAATCATTTGGAAGCCTGCACTCACAAACAAAAAATCTCCACACCACAAGCCAGGCAAACACCTGGGCACAAACAGATCCCCCTGATACCTCCAGCTCAAACACACCCCAACCAGGCACCCAGATGAAACCCAGCTTCCTAACTAATGATAGCCGTCCATTTACCCGAAGCCAAGCTGCACTAAAGGCCTCCATTAAAGTAACACAATGCTGCCAGCCAATCAAGATACAAAAAGAGCCAAAAACAGACAGAAGATATCAGAGACACCCATCAAGCAGAACACAGCAAACTCCGAGACCAATAAACACAGACCAAGACTCCCAACCAATCAGGATGAAGAAAAAACCATTCTGGCACAGCAATAGGCTGCCCCAAATTTAAATCTGAAACCACTGTAAAAGTCTGACCCACAGACGGACACAATACAGAAGCCTGATGATGGCAGATGAGATTCTGCTGAAACGTTGCTACAACTTTAAAAGAACTACAATGACGTGGGAGAATACCCGAACCAAGCCGAACACCATACATGTAAGTACCCATGAAAACTTAAGAAAACATATATATATATATATATATATATATATATATATATATATATATATATATATATATATATATATATATATATATGGATCTTTGTTATTCGGGTTTTCCCCGCAAGATTGGAAGTATCTAAGCTAAGATACTTCCAATCTTACGCAGGAGAAAACCCGAATAACCAAAGATCCACATACAAATACCATGAGAACCTCAGAAAACATATATATATATATATATATATATATATATATATATATATATATATATATATGTATATGTATATGTATATGTATATGTATATGTATATGTATATGTATATGTATATGTATATGTATATGTATATGTATATGTATATGTATATGTATATGTATATGTATATGTATATGTATATGTATATGTATATGTATATGTATATGTATATGTATATATGGCCCAGTTTATGGATATGAACTTTGGCTGAAATATAAACTTTCTCAGGCCCTGAGGCTTAGCTTAAATACAAAGTGATCATTTAACTTCAAAATATGCTTCCACTTTAGATGTTAATCCTTGCTGGAGAAGAACTACTTGTTAGAGCAGATATTTGTATTTTTCCTACCCATCTAGTTTAGCTCCTATCTCTACCTCCAGTCACAGGAATGCAGCTGTGACACTAAACCAGCATTCAAGGAAGAAATACAATTGCCAACAGATAAAAGGGTTGTGGGGATTGTTTGAGGACTCAAAGGAAGACTGAAATTAATGAGGTTGACTTGATCATGCTCCCAATATGTCACCAAGAGTTTAGTGTAATCTGAGTTCCAAATGAACTGCATTTGCTTGGATTCCAGTTGCACATCAAACATAGTGGATGAAGTTGCCTATTGTTGGAGCAACCTATGGATCCACTCACTTCCCTGACAGTTAGTTAGGTAGGTAGGTAGGTAAGTAGTTGTTTGTTTGTTTGCTTGTTTAGAAATTTTATATTGCCACCTACTCACATATGGCAACTCAAGACGGCTTACAGGACATAAAAGCACACCACCAAATAAGTAAAAATAATTAAAAAAATACAAATAATAAAATAACCCCCCAACTCCACTCTGGTGACAACACACATTCATACCAGCCACTTAATGGGCTCCATTGAGCCCCTTTGGCACAGTGGTTAGAGTGTAGTACTGCAGGTTACTCCTGCTGACTGCCGTTCAAATCTCACCGGGTTACCTCAGCCTTCCATATTAGGTTGGTAAAATGAGGACCCAGATTGTTGGGAGCAAATATGCTGACTCTGTAAACTGCTTAGAGAGGGTTGTAAAGTACTGTAAAGCAGTATATAATATAAGTCTAAGTGCTATTGCTATTCTATCCTCCTCTGAAATACGCTGGCTGTTATTTTTTTCTTCTTGAAGATGAAACTCCAAATCAAAATAGGGACTTTTTCTTCATTATTCAGTACAATAGTTTAACGTGAACTATGATTAATAGCCCATTTAAATGTTGGTATTTAAAATTTCAACAATGGACGAGAAAATATATATATTAGAAATAGAAAAAAGAAAAGCTGATAGAAAAGAAAAAGAAAAAAAGAAAAGCTGATAAGGAAACAGCTTCCAATCTTTTTCACAGCAATTATTAATGCATCTCTCTCTCTCTCCTTCCCTCCCTCACTCCCTCCCTTCCTTCCTCCCTCTCTCTTTCAATTCAATAATGTCTGATTCTGCAATTTTCTTGGCAAGGCTTCCCCCCCCCCCCAAAAAAAAAATAACAGATAACAGATAATCAGAGTTGGAAGGGACCTTGTAGGTCATCTAGTCCACACACACACACACACACCCCGCCACCCAAGTGGGAGACCCTACACCATTTCTGACAAATGGCAGTCCAATCTCTTCTTGAAAGTCTCAAGTGATGGCGCTCCCACAACTTCCGAGGGCAAGCTGTTCCATTGGTTGATTGTTCTTACTGTCAGAAACTTTCTCCTTATTTCCAGGTTAAATCTCTCCTTCTTCAGTTCCCATCCATTATTCCTTGTCTGGCCTACAGGCACTTTAGAAAATAGCTTGATCCCTTCCTCCCTGTGGCAGCCCCTCAAATATTGGAAGACCACTATCATGTCTTCCCTGGTCCTTCTCTTTGCTAGACTAGCCAAGCCCAGTTCCTGCAACTGTTCATTATATGTTTTAGCCTCCAGTCCCCTAATCATCCTGGTTCCTCTTCTCTGTACTTTTTCTAGAGTCTCAACATCTTTTTTATAATGTGGTGAACAAAACTGGATGCAGTACTCTACGTGTAGTCTTACTAAGACTTTATAGAGTGGTATTAGTACTTCCCTTGATCTTGATTTTATCCTTCTGTTAATACAACTTAGGATTGCATTAGCTTTTTTGGCTGCTGCTGTACACTGCTGGCTCATATTTAGCTGGTAGTCCACTAAGACTCCAAGATCCCTCTCACAGTTACTGCTATTGAGCCTGGTTTCACCCAGTCTATGTGTGTACTTTTGGTTTTTCTTGCCTAAGTGTAGGACTTTACTTTTCTCCACATTGAATTTCACTTTGTTAGATAGGGTTCCTCAGGTCACTGGCAGAACCACATCTTCAGGGCCTTCCAAAGGAGTGTTAGAGTGGGGGAAGGGGGCAGTCTATTTCCAGAAGAATGATGTTCCAGAGATTGGTTATTGTATGAAACAGAATCTGTGATAAACATTGATGAGTTCAAAAATGACATCGCCACAATTCCAAGAATTGTGCTTGGTTTATCAGAAGGTGAAGATGTCCCTCTTCCTACGCAGTTCTGCTTTGCTCTCACTAGACATAAAGTACAAGAACAAACAATGGAGAATGTGCTGATTTATCTGGACAAACCACTATTCCAGCATGGTCAGCTTTGTGTCACTTTAAGCTGAGGAAGAAGAAGTGAAAACATTAAAAGATTCTTCAAAGAATGGCAGATCAACCACAAATGTTGTCATCAAAATTGTCCTTTGTTGAATGAAAAGCAACTATATTTGTCTTGTATGCAACTTTCTTCTTGAATAAAATGTTTTCTTTGTTAATTTTAAAACCAAAACTAATAACAATCTACTGGAAGTCATTCTGTTTCTCCATTTAAGGGAGGAAATATCTCTGAAACGATGACCCAACAGGTCATGGATTGTCTAATACACTCTAAATAGCTGTTGACCTTACCCAGCAGGGCTATTGTTAATGTTCTTTTAATATTCTTTTCATAGAAACCAAATTAGTGAATCTGAAAGACAAGAATGTACCCCATGCTGTATTGTGAATAATGGACTATCTTTCTTACTCACATGCACCCACACACAGAGATGCTATAAATTTTCCCAAATCAATTTCTCACAGCCTTACTTCTAGAGGCATCCAACTAGCCACTTAAAAAAATAATGGTCTCTTAGATTATAACTCCTATGAACTAGTTACCCACACAAAACTCTCTGAAAGATTCATATTTTGTACAGACAGGGGAAGTTCATTGCACAAATACTCATTTTCCTAAAACTCAAATCCCAATTTTTCCTGTTATTACTTTTCCTTACTCTTTGAGGTCCATGCATAGAACTGCAAATAATCTCTCAGTTAATTTGCCTGATTCATGATGCTCAATTTATGTATTTATAAATAAAAATATGGTACAGGTGCATTTACAAGTCACCAGAATTTTCTCTTCTTATGGGAATAGAGCCCATGGCTGGCTAAGCTTTGAAATTCCTACTATTGGGGGAAGGTAATGAACCATGCACCAAAGATTTGGTTTTCTTCTCTCAAGTTGACTTGTGAGTTAACATGGAAAGGATCCAAATGCATGTGTCATTTCTTATTGGTAGGAATATTCAGTCATAATCTCCCACCTGCAATCTGAAGTAATGCAATTGAAGGATATATTGTGAGTCAGTGAAATGATGACTGGAGGTGCCAGTATGCTCTTGGTGACAGCCAGGCTCCCAGTTTTTCAATCCTTGACATTACGCAGAAATGCTGTGACAATGACACATGCTCTGCTTTGAAGTTCAGATTAATTTCTAAAAATGATTGTGGTCCCACATGGAGCTTGGGTGGATGAAGAAACAAGCTGAAGTAGTAGACAAGACCCTGGAAGTTCCTTCATCCATTTGCCATGTTCCTCTGTGTCAACTACTTATGAGACACTGTGTGGCACCTGTTCTCCAATTTCAAAGATGCTACTGTCCCCCAAATGGTTGGGGCTCTGAGTTAAACCTTATGGCTTTTGTGTGATCAGGTGGCTGCTTTCTCCCTTGAAAATTGGAGCAATATTTAAGTCATAGGTTTGTATCAGTTTCAGACACCCTGCTCAGCACAATTTTGATGGGTTAGTTTTAATGACTACAGTGAAGGTTGAGAGATTTCTTTAAGTTGTCTTGCTCTATTATTCTAGCAATGATTGAGTTATTCTTTTAAATTAATGTAATCTGGATTTTAGTTATTATTTTTATTAGTTTTCTTTTATGTTCATATTATTTTAATTACTATAATATGTGCAGTTTTTTTAAAAAAAACAATGTACAATCAATTTTTTTTGTCAGTTGCTATATTTCACTACCAACATGATTAAAAGTGGGTGTCAGTGAACAAACCAAGGGCTATTCAATTCTCATAACACAATGTCAACCCCTATTTTGGCTCTGAAGCACTGAACCTTCCTAGCCCTCCTCCAGGAATTCAACAGATGTAGTAGGGTTCTTATCTCAATAACCCAAGAACCATTATCAAATATTGATCATGGTAAGAAAACTAATTCTTCTACCGAGATATAAATAACAGGATTGCAATAAAATTTTCCTGGTGAAGCAGAAGTTTCTGCCTGTCAGGCCAACTTTTTACTGGCTACCCCATTTCCCCAGGTCTGGGAGTTGTGAATTATTTCTTGACCTGATGCTTGCTTGATTTAGATGACACCCTGCATGATTCATTACTACAGGGAGCTGAAAATAACCGAAACAAGTTTGCTAATGGGGCCCATCCAGAGGTGGTATTCAGCAGGTTCTGACCAGTTCTGGAGAACCGGTAGCGGAAATTTTGAGTAGTTTGGAGAACCGGCAAATATCACCTCTGACTGAAGATTTTACAGCATCCTTCCCCTGCCACTCCCACCAAGCATGTCCACACAACCGATAGTAAAAAGAATTGAATCCCACCACTGGGCCCATCCGTTTGTGAAGTACATTGTTCCATGCAAGTGAAAGGAGCCAGGCAAGTAAAAGAACAAGTACCAAAACCTACTAGATCCATTAAAACTTATCTCTTCTTGCCAATTTTCCTGAAGAAGGGCATACCACATCTATTTCAGGGGTGAAGATATCACCCACTCCCTAAGAATACATTCCTTGTTGTTCTGCTCCAGACTCCTGGAAACTCCCTAGAAGCTTCCACCATTTGTAAAGAATGGAGATTTAGCTCACAGGTGGAACACTTGATGACAAAAGAATCCTGTCCATTTCCACTTCCTAGGATTAGCAGGCTCAAAATTGTCCTAGATAACCCACAGGATGAACCTTCCGTCACCTCTACGGACAGCTGGTATCTAACTCTGAGTGGTTGCAATGGGTTTCATCTCATAAGGATGAACAGAAGGCATTTGCTTGAAACTCTAATAGGAAGACTCTAAACTAAAACCTATGGAAGCTATAGGAGAAGAAGGGAGGAGAAGGGAGAAGAGAGGAGGAGGAAGAGGAGGAGAGGAAGAGGAAGAGGGGAGGAGGAAGAGGAGGAGGAGGAGGAGGAGGAGGAGGAGGAGGAGGAGGAGGAGAGGAAGAGGAAGGGGAGGAGGAGGAGGAGGAGGAGGAGATAGTACTGAATTAAATTTCTAGGAACTTGGAACTGAGTAGTAAAAAATTGTCCAATGCTACTATATGGAAATACTATTTTCCAAGATCTTGCCATACCTGTTTGGTTGCAATAAACAGCAACAACAAGTAAATTATTTTTACAGTATATAAAGTATTGTATTGAGTTATAATAAGGTTCATTAAATAGAAATAAATAGTTTAAGTGGATAAAGAAAATATTAAAGTAGATATAAATGTTCTTCAGATAAAGAGTATTCATCTTTGGAACGGAAGTCTCCAAAGTTTCAAGAACATTTGTGTCCAAAATCACACAGGAAGAGGCCCTGATAGAACAAATCGTCTTTTTTTATTTTTTCTATTAATATTTTTATTTTAAATACAAATAATACAAACATAACACATATACATCTAAATACCAAAAAAAAAGGAAAAAAAGGAAAAATACAAATATTACAGTGTACCCCACACCCGGAGACCAATTTTTTCTTATAATTCTTCTATAACAATTAAAAGATTTACTATATATTCCAATTGTGCCCTTATCCCTTTCAAAATGACATATGTTCTTGAGTAGGTAGAACAAATCATCTTACCCATGGGCTGCTGCAGGGGGCCCATCCGGGGGTGGGATTCTACCAGTTCGCACCTATTTGCTAGAGTTGGTTGTTAACATTCTAAGCAGTTCGGAGAACTGGTTGTTAGAAGAAATTACTGGCCTAATCCTGTAAGGAAGGCAGGAAGGAAACATTCTGGTGTTGCTTATAGAAACTGCCTCTCCGTTAACCCTTATTACATTCTTGGCAGGAGTAGACTTCCTGTCTCAGGATCATCTCTGGAGTTTTTTTCCCCTCCTTTGCTGGTACTTTGTTTATGTGGAGTGACCATTCAAAGTTACAATGGCACTGAAAAAAGTGACTTATGACCATTTTTCACACTTACGACTGTTGCAGCATCCCCACAGTCATGAGACGCCAGGCAAGGAGATGCGTGCCTCGATGTGAGTGATATTGAGTTGGCCACACCCAGCCAATAACATGACCACAAAGCCACGCCCACCAACTAAGCCACGCCCACAGAACCGATTGTTAAAAATTTTGAATCCCTCCCCTGGGCCCATCTATCTCACCATCCTTGGTGTTCCCAAAGGGCCTTCCATTATTTATTTATTTTATTTATTTATTTATTTATTTGATTTGCCAATTGTTTACAAGATAATAAGTATAAGTGTATACATAGTTGTGAATACATGAAATGGGTACATATAAGAAAAATAAAAGAATAAGAGAAACAATAGGATAGGGACGGTAGGCACGATGGTGCGCTTATGCACGCCCCCTACAGACCTCTTAGGAAAGGGGTGAGGTCAATAGTAGACAGTCTAAGGTTAAAGTTTTTGGGGTTTGGGGAAGAGACTACAGAGTCGGGTAGAGTATTCCAGACATTGACCACTCTATTGCTGAAGTCGTATTTCCTGCAATCAAGTTTGGTGCGGTTTACTTTGAGTTTGTATCTATTGTGTGCTCTTGTGTTGTTATGGTTGAAGCTGAAGTATTCATTGACAGGTAGGACATTGCAATGTATGATGTATGTATGTATGTATGATGTATTATCTATCTCTTCCCTTTCATTACAGCAGTGGTGGGATTCAAAAAAATTTACTACTGGTTCTGTGGGCGTGGCTTGGTGGGAGTGGCAGGGGAAGGATACTTTAAAATCTCTAGTCAGAGGTGATATTCTCCGAACTACTCAAAATTTCTGCTACCGGTTCTCCAAAACTGGTCAGAACCTGCTGAATAACACCTGTGCATTATAGATCTTTTTTCCCCACAATGATTCCTAGGAGGATCTAAAGTGGAACAATGAAGATTACAGACAGAAGAAGATCAAATAATACTGTGTGCATGCTAAAAAGAAGCAGTTGTGATGGCAACTATTAAACTGTTTAATGAAAAATTAGGAGGAATGTTGGCTTCTAAAGTTCATGGCCTTTTTTGCTTATCCATTAATATTCCGAAGTATGGAAAATAAACAAGTGAGCTTGAATTCTTAGTAAAACAAAGAGCATATTTGATTTAATTAAAAATAGTAACCTGTTGGAATGACCTCCAGAATTGGAATATAGAAACTGAAGGATACAATTTGTTCAAAAGCAACAAAAGAATTAGAAAAGGGGAGAGGACTGAATAAAAGTTGGGGTTTACTACTGTCATCCAGTAAAAGAAATTTACATAATGCTTTCCAAAAGCAGAATTGCAGATTTTTCAAAGAGGCATGAAATAGTTGTGATTTACACTTTGTCTTGAAATCTATTGAAAGACAAAACCTGCCAAACTGTGGTCCTTGATTCATTATTCTTAAGACCACTTCTCTCTTTTGCCTCCTCCTCTCGATTCCTACATGTTCTGATTCTACATTTCTGTTTGTCCTCCAACACAATAACATCCTAGCAGAATCAAGGTAAATCAGTCTTCTATAACCAATATAGAACCAATCTGTTAACTCCTTCTGCTTTTTCCCTTCCTACCTTCTCCGTTTGTATCATATTTTCAAAACATAAATTAGGGTTTGGAACAAAAGCCCGTGAAGGTTATTGAGCTGGACCAGTTTCCATTAATCGTTTACATGTGTTCCTCCCTTTCCCCTTTCATTTTACCCGACTCCGCTTTTCATTACTCTATTAGATTAGCCACATTGTGGGGCAATTTATGATAGTCATATGTTATGTATCAGCCTTAATTGTTCCTTCTGCCTTTCATCATGTCATCATATTTCAATCGCAGCCCATGATTAATAGTTATTCTTTGGAGGCACACAGCTTGTCTTCAGTTGTTGCGTTGCCTCAAATACCCATATGTCTTGGCTTAGTTTTTACAATTCTCTGTCATTATTCTGCTTGAATTAATGTGACAGACTCCACTATTGTGGTGGATGGTAAGGGTGTGTCTTTTTCACTATGAAACTAAGGTTGATGAGAATTGAGTATCAGACTACAAAATGCATTCCAAAACATTTGGCTCGACAATTGGAACTGTGTGATCCCATGGAAACAACCAAGCCTAAAGCTGACATTTTACATCATTTCAGATTCGCTTTTAAACATATCATCAATATTCTTTTATCAGCCATTCAAGTGCTTTTTTTTACACAACTTCCAGACGTAAGTAAACAGAAATATTGGCACAAAGATATAATTGTGTTGCCTTTTTTGCAAGACTTCTCCCATTTGTAATTCTGCAATGAAAACCAGTCATCCTTTTCAAGAGTCCTGATTTTGGTAAACCATTTGATGTATCCCAAAAGTGCTTTTTTCTTTTCTTTTTTTTTTCTCCAAAAGGCAACTAGACTTTGTTTTTTTCCTTGAAAACATTTTGCTTCTCTTCCAAGAAGCTTCTCCAGCTCTGATTCAGATGCTTCTTGGATGAGAAGTGAAATGTCTTTAAGGATAAACGAAGTCCAGTTGCCTTTTGGAAAAAGAAAAAAAAACCAGCACTTTTGAGACAACCATAACTTGGATGACTGTGAATCTCCATAGACATGGTTGATGTATCACATTTCAGAAACTCTCTCTGAATGTTTTCATCCATATCTCGTCATTCTCAGGAAACAACTGGCAAATAGTTGGATAACATTATAAAGTCTATAATGCAATGAAAATGTAGATTGTGAATTTCTCTAGCAATTAATTCTATATTTTCCCTTTAAGCCTTTGTTTCAGGGTTAATCATTCACATTTGTATTGCAAATATATCTTCCTGACAGAAGCAGCGCTCGCAATGACACATTTTTTAAATTATTATTTAGAAATTTATTTAGGGTTGCTACACTATGGTCTGTAGCAAACTATTTAGATCTAATGCATGCATACTGTTACTCATTACTAGACATTAACAAATCCACCCATATAATATACCAGTGGGACTCAGTCGTGCTTTGCCTCCATGAGATGCTTTATGCTGCAGATGCAATATGAGATTTGCTTTGTCAGGACTTTCCGAAAGAACATTATATTGTTTTGGGTGAGTCCCTTAGCATTCCCATACTTATGTGCAGAAGTCTCTTCCAGCTGTTAGAAGTACGTTTGGAGTCCCCAAAGCAATACAAAACAATATGGCACCAGAGGTAACTGCAGGATCATAAGACAAACCTTACCCCTTTCCTGCCTGTGGGAAACATCAACAATGCTTGTACAAAAGAAATGCAGCTTGCATAGAGATGGAGCCTGTGTGACAACAGAGCAATAGTGGGGTTGATCCACCACCTGTCAGGTTCCAAGCAGAGGTAGTATTCAGCAGGTTCTGACCAGTTCTGGAGAACCAGTAGTGGAAATTTTGAGTAGTTCGGAGAACTGGCAAGTTATCACCTCTGACTGGAGATTTTACAGTATCCTTCCCCTGCCACGCCCACCAAGCCATGCCCACAGAACTGGTAGTAAAAAAAAAATTGACTCCCACCACTGGTTCCAAGTAATGCACTTATCATAAAACTAACTCAGAGGCAGATCACTTTGCTCTTTCAAAGTGAAAGAGGGGTTGCTCTGATTCAAAAAGCAGCTTTAAAAGAGTCGAATCAAAATGTCCCTTCAACGCTTTCCACAGTCTTAACATAAAGTTACTTTTTATATATATTACATTAAGGATTTTTCTTGCATAAATAAGTGAGGCATGGGTAACATGGGAGTAATATCTGATTCTGACTTAGCAGTGCTGCGTTTCATCCATCCCCATCATGTGTTATGACCCAGAGTTGGCTTGTCAGCCTTTATTCAACCACCATCCTCCCAAATCCCCACAATTCAGCAATTCCCAGTCCATTTCCTAAAACCTCTGCCCACAGGGCACACATACAGTCCAAGAGCAAGGCTCGAACCCACATGGCTGCACACGCTTCATGCAACTTCCTGGCAGTGGAAGTCCACCGACTTCAAGGCAAAGGAACAAACCTCAATCAACAGCCAGGATTCTGGAGCAAAGTTCTTCTAGGAGCCATGAAGAGTGTTGCCATGAAATACAATACTTGTTCCAGACCAAAGCTCCTCCCCACAGCATCTCCTTAAATGCTACTCTCTAGGTGATCTTCGTGAAGAGGGGAAAGGCACCCTTCTCCCAAGTAGTTGGGTTGTCTTTATTTATTTATTTATTTTATTTGGTTTGTCAATTGCTTACAAGATAATAGGTATAAGTAAAAACATAGTTATGAATACATGGATACATATAAGAAAAATTTAAAAAAATAAAAGAAACAATAGGACAGGGATGGTAGGCACGTTGGTGCGCTTATGTACGCCCCCTACAGACCTCTTAGGAAAGAGGTGAGGTCAATAGTAGACAGTCTAAGGTTAAAGTTTTTAGGGTTTGGGGAAAAAACCACAGAGTCAGGTAGAGTATTCCAGACATTGACCACTCTGTTGCTGAAGTCGTATTTCCTACAATCCAGTTTGGTGCGATTAACCTTGAGTTTGTATCTATTGTTTGCTCTTGTATTGTTATGGTTGAAGCTGAAGTATTCATTGACAGGTAAGACATTGCAATGTATGATTTTATATAGTATACTTAGATCGGACCGAAGGCGGCTTAGGTTTTCTAGCTTTTCTAGGTCTAGAATGTCAAGTCTGGTGGCATAAGGTATTCTACAACAAGTAGAGGAGCGGAGAACTCTTCTTGTGAAATATTTCTGGACTTTCTCAATTGTGTTAATATCAGATACGTAATGTGGGTTCCAGACTGATGAGCTGTATTCGAGTATTGGTCTAGCAAATGTTTTATATGCTCTAGTTAGTAGCATAATATTACCAGAGAAAAAGCTACGTAAGATTAGGTTAACAACTCTTAATGCCTTTTTGGCTATGTAGTTACAATGGGCTCTAGCACTTAGATCATTAGAGATGAGTACTCCAAGATCCTTGACAGAGTTTGGATCATCAACAAGGTCTTGACTATTCAGCTTGTAATTTATTTTCTGATTTTTTTTGCCAATATGTAAGACAGAGCATTTATTTGTTGAAATTTGAGGTTGCCATTTGTTTGACCATTCTGATACATAGTCAAGGTCTTTTTGAAGGGTAACAGTATTGTCTGTGGTGTTGAACAGCTTTACATCATCAGCGAAGAGAACGCAATTGCTCTTAATATGATCACAGAGGTCATTTATGTAGAGTATGAAAAGAGTTGGTCCTAGAACACTGCCTTGGGGGACACCACTATTGCCAGGTACAGAGTTTGATAGGACACTCCCAATTTTGACCATTTGTTGTCTGTTTGACAGGAATGCTTCTATCCAGTAATGCAGGTGTCCAGAGATACCATAAGATTTTGGTTTTAGGAGTAGTTTGTCGTGTACTACTGAATCAAAGGCTTTACAGAAGTCTATGTAGATTGAGTCTATTGTTTTGTCCTGATCGAGTTGTGTAGTCCATATGTTTTTGCAGTGCAAGAGTTGCAGATTACAGGATAGTCTTGTGCTGACTCTGCCTCCTCTCCATTCTCCAAACTCAGGGATCGGGCTGGGGAAGCATTTGCTCATTACCAGAGCTCCACCACTTTTCTGCTCCGCTGCCTGCTTTTTCCATTTCCTCCCCACTTTCTCGGTCAGCCTGAGCCCTCTCTTCCTCCCTGCCTACTCTTCCAAAGCCCAAGAGGCCCGGGACTGCCTCATCCTCATCTCCAAGTCGTTCCTCAGAGGCCATAGGGACTGCGCCCACCCCCTCCGTTAACCCCAGCTGCATCTCCTCCTCCTCCTTGGACTCAGGCTCGGACAGGGCCATGACATCATGTTTACAATGAACAGCAATTGCTAAACAACATTTGTGTAAAAAAGTAGGAAGAGTTAATAACAGTGGCAACGAATCCTGTAATAGTTTAACCACGCGACTTTGTGATGTATACAATAGCTGGCGAGAGAAAGTTTGTACCCAGCACTGAGTAGTGTAAGATCAAGTTAGACTTTAGGCAGTTATTTGTACTCTTAGGAATGTTTAAAAATTCTTAACACTATTTCTCATTTCAAAATTGCTGCATTACAGTCTACAGTAAACCATGATAATACCAAAGTGTGGATACATGTCAGCTCTTTGAGGTAGTCCAGACATGATATCAAAACCATGATTCTAATACTATCTTTGATGCAAAGTTACTACCATTATTACAACAGAGTAATGTTTTTATTTTCCAGGAAACTAGGGAGGGTCCTTTCTGAGCTGTTTCTCCAGCTCCATTTTAACTTTGGCCTCATACCTCTCTCATCAGACCATTGCTTAGACTGTATCTTTTCTTCCTGTCTCCCAAGATTACTCTCGCAACCTATTAGATCTGTGGAGAGACTTTCTCATCCTCACCTGTTATTAAGTCTGATGCTAGTACCTAAGTTGTGGCACTTGCATGACAACACTCCTGGAAAAGTTTTCTCATTCTCCCTCACTTTGTCCTGCCTATGGAAAACCCAAAATATAATGGATTGTGTCTATGAAGTGGAAAGAGGTATGATGGACTGCAGTTCCCTGTTCCCCAGGGAGAAGGGAGCGATAAGACAAGAGACAACACAGAAGGGCAATAAGACAAGAGACAACACAGCTCAGAGGTGAATCAGGGAAAGAGGAAGAGATTTACGGTAGCCACTTCCTAGAATCTGCCAGGATAAGGTAGCATAAAAGTCGTATAGATTTAATCTGGCAAGATTCTGTCAATGTGGTGTGAACAAATAAGGAACGCAACATTGGCTAGATTGCTCTATATCATTCTTGGGTTGGGCCTGACACTGAAATGACCTAAACCTCACAGATTTTTTTAAAAAAGGATAACCTATCATTTGCAACCAATATCCATTAATGTGGCATTTATTCAGTTAATCAGCTTAGATGATTGGTTTCAAGTGATTTTAAAAAATGACTTAATTTGGCAACAGATTTTTGTTTTAATGCAAAATTACATCCAAGACAAATATTGCAATCCCTTGAAATTGTCTTGGAGGGATTCCTTCCTCCTCGCCGAGAAGTGGGATGCTTTTTCCTGCAAAAGGATACATTATATCATGTGTATGCATAGTCTGAAAATAAATAAATGTGTTCCCTTCAAAACTGCTTCATTTATATTCATAGAATCATATAAATATGAATGTTGGCATCACATAAAAGTTGGAAGAGGCACTTAGACCATTGACTCAGACTCCCTGCTCAGCACAGAAATCCAAATTAAAGCATCCCTAAAAGATGACTACCCAACCTCATCTTGAACACATCTTTTCATGGGGAAACCTTTTTATTTTTTCTTAGACACATGATTATTGCATTTTTTGCAGACAAGAATGAAGCCATTTTCTATATTCCCCACCATTTCAAACTGTTGGGCTGTTCTGTTGCTGCACTGACAGAGGCACCTGTTCTATGTTGATATAATTATCCTCTCTGGCCAACTTCTTTCTTAAACTAACTCCTTGAGTTTTTAATAGTTTTCTGCAAGGTCTATCAACTTGTTTTATCTTTTGAAATCATTATTATGCTATTTCCATTTACACACATCTTTAATGTTTTTGACAACACTGTGTCATCGCTGTTAAATATATAAGCATCTACACATTCATATACATTAATCTTTATTTCTACTTTTTAGCCAATTGTGCAATTTGTCCCAGACCGCATTGGTTAATTGTTCTAACTGTCAGGGAATTTCTCCTTAGTTCTAGGTTGCTTCTCTGCTTGATTAGTTTCCATCCGTTGCTGCTTGTCCTGCCTTCAGATGCTTTGAAGAATAGGTCTTCATTGCCCCTTAGATATTAGAACACTACTATCATGTCACCCCTAGTCCTTCTTTTCATTAAACTAGACATATGCAATTCCTACAACCGTTCTTCGTATGTTTAGCCTCCTACTCATCTTCATTGCTCTTCTCTGCACTCCTTCTAAAAAAAAGAGTTTGAAGATCCCTTTGTACAATGGATAAATTTGGAGTAATCAATTTCCACTGATCATCCAAGTCCCTGATATTCTTTTAACCATCCTCAGTCTGGTTACAAGTCACAAAAGAGAGAACCACTGCATCAAGTGATCTGGAGAGTTCTTCATTACACATTGAGGTTTTAGGGTAGATACATTTACACCCAGGGGTGAGCTTCAAAAATTTTAGCAAAGGGCTTTCTGCCCAGTTGCTGGGTGGGGCGTGGCCATGGTGGGCGTGGCCTAGTTTGCCTCCTGGATCATGGCAGGGGGGTCATTTTTGCCCTCTCTGGGCTCCAGAGGGTTTCCTAGAGCCTCTGGGAGGGCGAAAACAGCCTCCCCAGGCTCCAGAGACTCTCTGAAAGCCAGAAAGAGGCCCATTTCTGGCTTTCCTGAACTTCTGGGAGGCCTGTTTTTCACCCTCCCTGAGCCTCCGCACACGCCCTGCACTTACCTGCATCCAAAATGGGCTGTGTGGGGACTCCTGGGAGGGACGGGGTGCAGAAGTGGCATTCAGCAGGTTCTGACCAGTTCTGGAGAACCAGTAGTGGAAATTTTGAGTAGCTCAGAGAGCTGGGAAATACCACCTCTGACTGGCCCCGCCCCCATCTATTGTCTGCCTCCCGAGTCCCAGCTGATCGGCTGGGTCTTCTTTTGTTGCCCTGCACAGGAGAACGGAGCTGGAAAGCAGGTTAGTGGGGTGGGGAAGGAATGGGATTTTGCAGTATCCTTCCTCTGCCACGCCCACCAAGCCATGCCCACCGAGCCCACAGAAGTAAAAAAAAAAATTGAATCCCATCAATTGGGTGGGGTGGGCGCGGCCAGCCAGGAGTGGGATTTGGGGGTTCTCTGAACTGCACAGAATCTTAGCTAGGTGCTCTCCCCAACTCCTGCAAACCCCCAGCAGCCCACCCCTGTTTACACCTGAGGAAGTTATCTCTTGAACCTTTGTTTTTGAAGCCCCATATTAACATTCCCAAAAGGATACTCATACATGTATACGAATACGGAGGATCATGTCAGAAGGATTTAATCCCAAGGTATGTTTTCAGAACCAAGATATACAAGTGATCTAAATATAGTCTGTGCTTCTAGCCAGAGTCTGCTATGCTTCAAAACACTCCATTCCTATTTCATTTAAACTAAAAGCATTTACTATAGCACAATACCTCTCTCTCTCTCTTACACATACATGTATACATACATAAAAAAATATTTATGCAATAAAGGATTCTTTTAAGAACCAGCTTATTTTCTTTTTCTGAATCCAATCCACAGCATTAATCAGCTCTCCTTTGCTATCATTAATCTTGCATTACAGGTAAAGTTGAGGAAAGAGACCCTTGTCAATCAAATGACCTACATTTTCACTGAGAGGAGTCATGAGGGAAATTGTCCTGGGGGAAACAGAGTACCCAAGTTGAATGTGCAGGTGTATACATACCATAAATTGCATTTCAGCAGGCTTCTGGATGGGGACAAAGACTAAGAAGAGTGTGTGTGTTTGCTCCTCGTCTAGACAGTAAGTCTGAATATTTTCTGAATGGCTGCTCAGTTCAGCAATATCTCCAGCTGAAGAGTCAGCTCTGGTCTCTTCCTGAGGATCCTTCTCCCCTTCTTAGCTGCTGCTAGAAAAAAAAAGGAACTGTCCCAGGCAATCAGAGGTGGTATTCAGCAGGCTCTGACCAGTTCTGGAGAACCGGTAGCAGAAATTTTGAGTAGTTTGGAGAAGCGGCAAATACCACCTCTGACTGGCTCTGCCCCCATCTATTCTCTGCCTCCCGAGTCCCAGCTGATCGGTTGGGTTTTCTTTTGTTGCCCTACACAGGAGAACAGAGCTGGAAAGCAGGTTAGTGGAGTGGGGAGGGAGTGGGGATTTTGCAGTAACCTTCCCCTGCCATGCCCACCAAGCCACACCCACAGAACCAGTAATAAAAAAAATTGAATTCCACCCCTGCAGGCAATCCAGGAGAAGCATTGTGGGAGAAAAGTGAGGTTGAAGCTAAAACAACCATCACTTGCTTTTGTTCATAGCAGCAGCTGCTGCCCAAAAGATAGAAAATCATAAGAAATAACAGACACTAAAATCTGAACCAAATGGTCCTCCACAGACTTCTATTCACTTATTTGGAGGCCATTAAGATTATATCCTGCCACAGTTCATTAGTCTTGGGGACAGTAGGAAAATGTCAAATGTTTTTCATGCGCTTGTCTGAAAAAAGCAGACCTGTTCTTCCCTTTGGGTCTAAACAAAGTCTACAACCGAGTGACATTTACTCACACCATGTAGTTTTCTCAGAAAGACTCACTAACATGCCCCCCAAAAAATCAGGATTAATAAATAAATTCCATGGTCTCTTATTTTGAATGGCTATATTATTAGCTCCTAGTGAAATGTTCTACGGTGAATATCTATGCTGAACCAAGCTTTCCCAACCTTGTTGCTTGGGCAATTTGCCAATTTGTTTCTGGGTGCAAGACAAGGTACTGGTTATTACCTGTCATGCCTTACATGGCATAGGGCAGTGATGGCTAACCCTTTTGACTCCGCATGCCTGCACCCATAATGCACTGCCCGTGTGACACCCCCCCACACCTCTAGCACATGCATGTGCAACTCCTCTGTATGTGTGTCCCGCACCTCTGTGCATGCATACGGAATCCTCCCTCGCACGCCACGCACCTCTGCACATGTGCAGCAGATACCCAACAACCAGCTAGCTGGAGGGAGGCGCGCGCACATCAGAGTGCATCTGATCTGGGGTGAGGGCTTGCATGCTGGCAGCAATGGCTCTGCATGCCATTTCCGGCACACGTGCCATAGGTTCACCATCACAGGGATAGTGGCTAGTTATAGAATAACAGAATAGGAATAACAGAATAACAGACTTTGGAAGGGACCTTGGAGGTCTTCTAGTCCAACCCCACTGCTCGGGTAGGAAACCTTTATACCATTTTAGACAAATTGTTGTCCAATCTCATCTTAAAAACAGAGATATCACAGAAGAAGGTGACATCAAACTAGATCCTCACAGTGGCCGAGAAAAATGCATGCCCATCCAGGGATCTAGCTTAATGGAATCATTACCTTTAATTGTGAAGTCTGGTTGAATCTGGAGTGTATTTCAATTTTTTTCTTCTGGACCTTCTATTTTTGGGAGTCTGGGTCCCAGAAAGACAAATTGTGGTCCTGGATAGCCTTTCCCCACCCCAGATTATGGCTACTTACCTTAATGCAACAATAATAAACTGAGATGGTTAGATATCATTCAGAATCTCACACAGAGAGAATGGATTCGGGAGAAGCATTTTGTCAATTGGCTAGGAATAGACACAGAAAGTGAAAGGGACTAACTTGATCCTTTTTTTTAATTTACTTTATTTTATTTGATTTATTTGATTTGTCAATCACTTACAAGATAATAGGTATAAGTATAAACATGAGTAAGAATACAGGAAATAGGTACGAATATATGGGGACAATAGGACAGGGCACAATGGTACACTTATGCACACCGCTTACAGACCTCTTAGGAATGGGGTGAGGTTAATAGTGGATAGTTTGAGGTTAAAGGAGTGGGGGTTTGAGGGTGTAACAACAGAGTCAGGTAGTGCATTCCAGGCATTGACCACCTGTTGCTGAAGTCGTACTTTCTGCAATCGAGTTTGAAGCAGTTTACATTGAGTTTGTATCTGTTGTGTGCTCTTGTATTGTTGCGGTTGAAGCTGAAGTAGTCACTGACTGGTAGCAGATAATTTTGAGCACATGTGGATGGTTGAGATCATCTATCTTATTGAACAGAGGCATGAAGGAGGACATGATACCTGTCTTCCAATACTTGAGCAGCATTCACAGAGAAGTGGGGATAAACTTCAAAGCACCAGAGGGCAGGACAAGAAGTAATGGGTGGAAGCTTGTTAACGAGAGATGCAACCTAGATATAATGAGAAATTTTCTGAAAGTGAGAATAATTAACCAATGGAATAGCTAGCCTCTTGGGATTGTAGGTACTCCATTGCAGAGGTTTTCATAAATAGTCTAGACAACCATTTGACTGGGATGGTATAAGGTTTCCTGCCTTAAGCAGAGGGTTGAATTAGAAGACTTCCAAGCTCTCTTCCCACCCTATTATTCTATGTTCCATGAGGATTATTTTTCTCCCCATTTCTTCCATCCCTTTTTTTCCCATTGTGTGGGAAATACGGGTTTGTTTGACTTCTACCTGTGATGGACACAAAGTAAGGCAGCAGTGACTTATCCAGGGGTGGGATTCTACCAGTATGGACCGGTTCTATAGAACCAGTAGTTATGATACTGCACAGTTCAGAGAACCAGCAAATCGTTCCCCTGGCTGGCTGGCCCCGCCCCTCTGACCTGCCCCTCCCCTCCTAGTCAGTCCTTATCGCACATGCGCAACATCGCGAGCATGCCCAATATCACTGACTGGGTTCTTCCCTGCCCAGTCACTCTTTAAGGTACTTCTTTCCGCCCCCCTGACCATCAGCTGTTCCTATGATCTGCTGGGATTCCTCTCATATTACTTCTTCACCCAGGAGGCTTCCCTGAGGCCCCGGAAGGCAAAAAATGGAGGGGGGCGCAGCTCCCGCTCCTCGCACTCCATTTTTTGCCTTCCTGGGCCCCAGAGAAACTCCCTGGGAGCAAAACCACCCCCCATGTGGCTTCCCTGAGGCCCAGAAGGCCCCAAAATGGAGGGTGGGGGTGTTGCACGCCTCTCCAGGCTCTGTTTTTTTTTTCCTTCCTGAACCCCAGGGGAGCCTTCTGGGAGCAAAACCACCCCCCATGTGGCTTCCCTGAGGCCCAGAAGGCCCAAAAATGGGGGAGGGGGTGCTGCCAAAAAAACCCACACACCACGCCCACCCAGTCACATGGCAACACCCACCTAGCCACGCCCACAGAATCAGTTGTTAAGAATTTTGAATCCCACCCCTGGACTTTTCAATTTATAGACTAAAGATGTTGAAAAAGAAGGGGGGAAATCCAACCGATGAAGGTATGTTGAGGACCTTATGATGACTTGTAATTTTTATTTAAACTTTTGGAAAACAGCCCAGAATGCTAGACATTTGCTTTTTAGATTATATTAAGTTCAGGTTTGTCTTCTAAAAATTCCTTTAAAAAGCAATTTCAATTTAGAAGGGAGGGAAGATGCCACTTGAGAGTATTGATTTTACAAAGTGAGTGCTATAGAATAGAAAGTGGAAAAAATGAGCTGGGAAAAGATGTGGAATTTAAATGAACCCAATAAATAATCTGAACAGCCCACACATCTGCGGAGAAGTAGAACAGGATATAAAGAGAAATATCATTTTAATTAATTCTGCTTATCATGCTATGATTCAATACAGCTATCGTTCAGCTGAAATGTATAGTCTTGTAGGAGTCTCTTTACAGTAGATCAGATGCTTTTCAAATCCTTACAAGCACAGTTCAGTAAATCGTGAGAATTATTAAATGGTAAGAAAGTTGAAACTTTGAACATACAGACATTCTGTCTTCATCACAGATCAATCTACCTTTGTATCTTCATTTGCTTTTTCAATCTGACAACTAGAATTTAGAAGTTTTCCCTTTAGCGGTTATAATTCCAACCATTTTTTTTCATCAAGCATAAATCACATTTCCCCATTGGGGGGACTGCAGAAGGAATAAAAAAAAAAATCAAGATGAACAATGCATATCAAATGAGCAGAGTAACAATGAGTTCAGGTAATCCTCAACTTCAAGCACAATTGGGACCAGAATACCTATTGATAAGCAAGGCTATGTGCATTGCATTCAATTTTATGACCTTTCTTTGCCATGGTTTTTAAGTAAATCACTCCAGTTGTTAAGTAAATCATGTAGTCGGGAAACAAATCCATTGATTTTGCTTATTGGAAAGTTACAAATGGTGATCACATGACCGCAGCAACCTGCAACCATCATAAATACAAGCCAGTTATCAAGCACCTGAATTTTGATATGATTGTGGGGATGCTGCAATGGTTGTAACTACAAGGACTGGTCGTGTCACTTTTTTCAATGCTGTTATAATTTTGAATGGCCACTAAACAAATGGTTATAAGTTGAGGACTACCTGTATTTTAAAATGTAGCTCTTAAAGTTTTTCTCCAAATATTTTTACCAAACTATGACAACTGGAAAAGTCTTAAATTCCTGAAATGAAATAATGATCTCTTACAACAGATAGCAATCCACCCCATCTGGTCTCAGAAAGCTAAGATGGTTTAATAGATCAAGAATGTATTAGGATTATAGGCTAGTTGCAGAAATATCTAAACAAATTGTTTTAAGTCAAGGACTACCTGTAATACATGTAAAAAATATTTCAATCTCACCACTGTGGTTTCATTTTGACTTTTTTACTCACTCACCTTCAGCAGACATCCCTGCTACCCATCATATTTGCAGGAAGAGCTTAGATGCCTAGCAGCATCTTCTGCAAAATAAGCAACTTTCCAACTTTCACAAAAGTTGTTTCACCCTCCTCTTATTAAATATTTCCCTGTCAGTCATATTCAACTCTAGGACACAATGCTCATCTCCTTTTCTTGGCTAAGGGAGCCAGCATTGTCTGAAGTCAATTTTTATGGTCATGTGGCCAGCATGGCTGTATGCCAAAAGTGCACAGAACACTGTTACATTCCCACCAACATGGTACCTATTTATCTACTTGCATTTGCATGCTTTCGAACTGCTAGGTGGGCAGGACTGGGGCAAGTAATGGCAGCTCACCTTGTTGCATGGAGCCCAGGTCTCAAACCCAGGCTGTCAGCTGACAAGATCACTGTCATTAACTGCTGAGCCATTGTCCTCCTCTTATTAGAGAAGGTCAGGGAGTGGTAAACAAAACTAGTCAAAGTTTCAGAGATTTAAAAATCACAATTCATGCAATAAATAACTTTTTTTTAAAATCTGCCAGATTTATCAAGTAGCAAGGATTTTGTCTGTTAGTTTTTTGTGACATTCATGTAGTTGCCCAATTCATAAAAAGTGACTCTGGGTGGCTTAACGATTTTCAGGAGCATTTAAAAATAAATTAGGGAAAAAAGAATGAGAAACAGAAACAGAAAACAGGACAAGAGAGTGATGGAATAATAACAACAAAAATAACAGAATTCACCAAGGCCAACCATTGCACATCTCATTCAAGATCTTTTGCTTTAGAGAATAATGTTGTACTGAAAGGCAGGTGCTGTGACAGGTATACCTGCTAAGTCTTGCCCAGTGATGCCATTTCACAGAACAAAACCAAATCAACCAAATTATTCTGCCAGCTCTCATTTGCCAAGCCAAAAAAGTTGGTGTTATTAGGGGGTTTATAGGTGATAACTAGCATTTGGAACATTATAAGGTGTCAATGGAGCTCATGAAATCATGACATTGCATGGACACCCCAAGCTGCACCCATATCTATTCAAGGAGAGATTTACCTGCAACTCAGCCCGAGTTCAACCATGAGCACAATCAATGCCATCTCAATAGTATATGCCAATCTGAAACTCAGAGCAAAGAGGTTCAGATAATCCATTTCACCCTAGGCTCTCCAGTGCTACAAGCCAGATTCTCAACAATCTGCTCTGTTCCTATGATTAAAAATATAAATCTTACGGCTTTATGAAAAGGGGTGATTAGAAATTGAATAAAAAGTCTGTAGTGTCATTGGAAGGCTTTTTGAGGAAGAGAAAGACCACAGCCTCTTTAAGAGCTGGAGAACCACCTTCTCCCTCAAGGAAACACTTTGGTACCATTTGGATTCAATTACATGTCATTGCCTGGAAGTCATTAACCCATCAGAATGAACATGGATCTAAAACACAATGCACGCAGAACATTGAAAATCCTGTCCACTTCCTGAAGATCAAGAGGCTCAAATTGTTACCAGATACTGTGCTAGACTATGCCCTAGTCAATCTGTACTGCTATCAACAAGACTTCCAAAAGATACATTTTAACTGAAATATCGCAACAAAAACCCCAGGAAGAGAAAGTGGAAAAAGAAATAAGAAGAAATAACTCGGGACTATTTGGATTACTTGATGATTTCTGGATTTTTGGTTATTGTATTTGAATGACTAAAATCAATTGGGTGGTTGTTTAAAACTGTTTAAAATGGCTCCACTTTTAGAAGAACTGAAAATGGAACTTAAAAAGTACAAAGTAGATGCACAAGAAGGGAGAGGTTCTTTTGGCTTCGTATTTCAGTTTTTAGAAATGAAGATTTGGAATTATGAGAAACAACAAGAAATGGCTGAAGAACAAGAAGATTGCAACAAAGAAGAAGCCATCTTTAATGAACAAGTAATCTTAGGTGGGGGGGGAAGGAAAGGGGGGAAAGAGAATGGAAAGTTTAAGATTGGGAAAAACAACTCCAAAAAAAAAATAGAGTGAAAAATAAGTATAAAATCAGAAAGCAACAGAAAAGGGAAATGCAGAAGAGAGAATTAGAGGTAAAAAGGGGAAGGAGAAGATGAGAGGGAAGAAAGAAAGGAAAAGAAGTTATAAAGGACAGAAACAAAGCAACTAACCAATGGAACAGCTTGCCTTCAGTAGTTGTGGGGCTTTTAAAAAGAGACAGCCACTTGTCTGTAATGGTGTAGGGCCATGATGGTGAATGCACGTGCCTCCTGCCAGCCAACTGATTGTTGGGTATTTGGCATGCATGCACAGAGGCACACGACGCATGGGTGAGGTTGCGCACACATGAGCAGAGGTGTGCAGCAGGGGTCACACACGCAGTGCATTATGGGTGCAGGCACACGTGTGTGTGCACATGCATCCACTTTCGGCACACGAGGACGAAAAGGTTAGCCATTACTGGTATAGGGTCTCCTGCTTGTGCAGGGGGTTGGACTAGAAGATCTCTAAGGTCTCTGTCAACTCTTATTCTGTTTGTTGTCTTTGTGCAGGCATGGGTGTTTTGAAAATAACATTGGTGGAATTCAGATTTCTCAGAATCATTTCATGTCACACAGTGGGTGGACTTTTTCTTTGAAGCTGATTTTTCTATCTGCTTTCAGACAACTTTTGTATGAAAACAAAAATCTGAAAATCTTCCTACAGTTTGCAGATATCATCAGCTCCTTTGCAAGGAAGAATTCACCACCATTCTTAAATCTGGACTCTTGCCTAGTAATGGCTCAAAACTCTTTTCTCAGCTCAGCTGAAATTTCCAATTTCTTTATAAAGAAGCCATCAAGAACGTAAGTCTACGACAGTTAAATATTTGCAGGGTTTTTAGATTTTCCTCCCATGTCAAGATACCATTTGTTTACCTAAACTTGTTCCGACTGTTATTGTAAGTACAGTATTTGTTATCACACGGAGGGAATATTTTACAAATTTACTTGTACATTAAGAAAAAAAACCTTCTTTTTGTTGTGGAATCCTTAAGTGTTGAGTAAAATAGAAGAAAAAAGAAAATAATTTGCGACTCAAAGGATCAGAGTTCTGATGAAACGGCATTTTCACACAGGGTCTTTGTACCAGCTGAGGATTAGGCTCTAAACCAGGGATCTTCAAATTTGACAGCTTTAAGACTTATGGACTTCAACTCCCAGAATTCCTCCTGCAGTCATGTTAGCTCAGGAATTCTGGGAGTTGAAGTCCACAAGTCTTAAACTTGCCAAGTTTGAAGATCCTTGTTCTAAATCTATCCAACCTTATAAGGTCAACTGCATTTAGGAGTTGAATAAACTCTGGTGCATTTGAAATCTCCAAAACTGTTTTTTCCCCCAGAACTTAAAAATTTCCCGTTCTCCCATTAGCCTTGCCTTCCTTTTCTTCTTGCCTTTTTCTCAGAAGAGGTTCAGTCATGGCTCTCAGTGTTTCAAGATGTGCCAAGCAGTGGTGGTTTTCAGCCGGTCCGCACCAGATCGGACGAACCGATAGCAAGAATTTGGCATGGTTCGCAGAACTGGTAGTAAGTTCTGGCTGGCCATGCTCCCCAACCCAGTCAACCTCCCGCCTGATGCTTGCTCACCCCGCCCACCTGATGTTCGCCTAAGGAATTTCTTTTTTTTCCCCCTCCCGTCAATCAGCTGAACATAGATCAGCTGTGCCGGGATTCCCCTGACTAAGGCCCAGGAAGGCAAAAAATGGCTCAGCGTACCCCCCTCTATTTTTTGCCTTCCTAAGCTTCAGAGGAGCCTCAGGGGAGCAAAAACGCTAGCAGTTTAGCAGTGTTCCAATATCTCAGGGGCTGCTCCAAAGAAGAGGGAGTCAAGCTACCCAACAAAGCACCAGAAGGCAGGACAAGAAGCAATGGGTGGAAACTAACCAAGGAGAGAACCCACCTAGAACTAAGGAGGAATTTCCTGACAGCTGGAACAATTAATCAGTGGAACAATTTGCCTCCAGAAGTTGTGAATGCTCCAACACTGGAAGTTTTTAAAAAGATGTTGGATAACCATTTGTCTAAAGTGGTGTAGGGTTTCCTGCCTAAGCAGAGAGTTGGACTAGAAGACCTCCAGGGTCCCTTCCAACTCTGCCATTCTGCTCTATTCTAAATATTTTTTCTGTAAATTGATATAAAGCATGAGAAACTATAGTTGGAAACAATGCCAAATAGGATATTGAGCTACTCTGTAGCTAAACCCCTGCGGCACCTGTGCAAACTGCAACTTAAAAATTCAAAAGAAAATTAAAAGCAATTCATTTTCCTTCAGGTAAGATGAGAAAGAGAGAGAAAAAAATGCAGAAGAACACAGAGGTGCAGTACTAAAAATAATATTGGTAGCATTTTGTAACTTCCCAAGAATTATTGTAGAAATTCTGGGCTTAAAATGATCTTATTTGACAGCATGGGTTACATTTACCCTGAAAATCTCCCTCACTGCTTCGAGATGAATATTATCTCTGTGGAAGGAATGTTCAGTCTGTCTCGAGGGGAAGGGTAAAACTATGCAAATGAAATCACTTCAAAGACATTCGTTTCCCTTCATTTTAATGCCAGCGAAACACTGCTAACAGCCATTATAAATGAAAGTGATGGAGTTGGCAGGAGGTTCTTTTAGCTTTTTAAGTTCTTGGCCAGTATAACAAGAGTTGGATTTGATCTGCAAATCAATTTCAAACAGCAGCTGTAAAATTCTGATCCTCAAACATCCACACCTGGGTGCCAATAATGAGGGCTGAATAGGTGGCACTTAAATCTGACCCACAGAGCACATGTTACCAAGACTTTCTCTTGTAAGTGTCTCATGGAAATAATGAGGAAATGAACAAATCTATCAATTGAGCATCTCCTATTTGATTCCATGAATTTTCCTATCCATTAATTAATGAGAAGCAGCCACTATAGTAATTTAATTCTGCCTCTGACTTCAGCTCTGCTGAAGTTATGGAGGAGGTGGAGGAGGAGGAAGGAGAAAGGAAAGGAAAAGGAAAAAAAGAAGAAGGAAAAGGAGGAGGAGGGGGAGGAAGAGGAGGAAGGAAAAGAAGGAGAAGGAGGATATAAGAACAGTAAGTTACAACCTACTAAAAGGAATTCAAAAACTGAACATCTATTGAGCATGATCAGCTAAAAATAACCTTTTTTGTTATTCAGTTCCTAAGTCATGTCTGACTATTTGCAACCACATGGACCATAGCAAGTCAGGTCCCTCTATCCTCAACTCTCTGTCCATGAGTTTGCCCAAATCCATGTTCATTGTGTCGATGACACTATTTAACCATTTCATCCTCTGCCATCTCCTTCACCTTTTGCCTTCCATCATTTCCAACCTCAGGGTCTTTTCAGAGAGGACTAATTAGTAATCTCTTCTCATTTGGTGGCCAAAGTATTTGAGCTTCAGCTTCAGGATCTGTCCTTCCAAGGCAGAGGCAGAGTTGATTGCTTTTAGGATTGACTGATTTGATCTCCTTGCAGTCCAAGGGACTCCCAAGAGTCTTCTCCAACACCAAAAGATAACATTAGATCTGATTAAATGTGAGTGTTTGCTGAGATGTGGTTTGGCACTTCTGCAAGAAACCCAATATTTTTGTTAGTAAGTGGAATTTGTGGGGGTTGCAAAACTTCAAACTGAGCACAATATGAAAAACTGAGCACTTGGTCCATATTCAGAGGGTTGAACATTTCATGGATTTGATTCAACCACAATACACTGCTGAATCAAAAGAGAAAGAAAGAAATGCTTGCAAGAGAGAAAATGTATGTGCTAAGTTGAGTACTGTAAAAGTGCAAAGTATGCTTTTGTGCACATTGTGTTTTGGGAAAATGTGCACATAATCGGTATATGAAGAGGAAATAGGGTGCATTACTAGTGTCAATCTATGTATGTTGGATGTATATATTAAGTGGGGAAAATAAACCTAACAAAATGGAAACTGAACCCTTTTCAGGGTTCTCTGTCTTTTGGATATGACCATCATAAATTCCAGTTCATCTCTTTGGCAGTCCTACCAAATGCAAATGTTTCCTGCACCCAGATAAAGCCTCCCTGAAATCCCATCTAAACCAAAGAATAGAAACCCCTTACAAGCTCACAATGCAGTCAAGAGCCGGCCTTACAAGGAAATCTCAACCTAGAGAAACCTCAACTGTTCTACCCTCCATCAGCTGGTGACCTCAACATTCCATCTTCTTCACAATGAACTTCCTCAACTCTGCTCTCCTTCTGAAAATCCATTTTGCTTAAAATAGAACTAATCTCAAGAATACTGACAAGGACCTGCCTCGTGTCCCCAAATTGGCCAGCAATTCAGAGCCCTAGGATTTCCCACCTTATAACACTCCTCAACTTCTAACAAAATTGTTGTTTTTTCCATTGTTTGAGGTCAGTGGTGGGATTAAAAAAAATTTATACTACTGGTTCTGTGGGCATGGCTTAGTGGGCATGGCATGGCTTGGTGCGTGTGGCAGGAGAAGGATACTGTAAAATCTCCATTCCCACCCCACTCCTGGGGGAAGGTTACTGCAAAATCCCATTCCCTCCCCACCCCACTAACCTGCTTTCCAGCTCCGTTCTCTTGTGCAGGGCAACAAAAGAAGACCCAGCCAATCAGCTGGGACTTGGGAGGCAGAGAATAGATGGGGGCGGGGCCAGTCAGATGTGGTATTTGCCGGTTCTCCAAACTACTGAAAATTTCCGCTACCGGTTCTCCAGAATTGATCGGAATCTGCTGAATACCACCTCTGTTTGAGGTACCTTTTTCTTTTAAAGCAGGTACCATTGTTGCAATAAATATGGTTCTTCTCTTCATTCTACTGCTTCTTCAGACTGAATCCACAACAGTATACATGCGTGTACTCACCCATCCATATCCCTAAGATTCTTCACAGAAAGTTCATATTAGAAAATAATGTGGTTTCTTCCAACAATACCCAACTATCTAGTCAATATATTCCAAGAAATATATCTGTAGGAGGCCAGACTGAGCCCAAGGGAGGGGTCAAATATGTCATCCATCATGAATTCCTTCATGCCCACATGAGATCTAAGCGCAGCTCACCTTGAATTCTATGGACTCTTTATCTACTGCCAATTTGCTTGGGCTATTAGTAGTTCGGATTCTCATAGAGAGCTTAAGTTTGTAATAAATCTTTATATCCATTTGAGCTACGTGGATCGTCTGAAACCTCTTGTATTATTTCTAATTTAGACATGGTCACAAAGAATTCAAAGCTTGTTACTTGCACTTGCTTGTATTATGCAAGCAGTGTCTCCTATTCTTTCAGATTAAGATGTGACTGGTAACACATCAGAAAAAGGCTGTTCCCTCACATTTTTGAACCCTGGATGGTTCAAAAATGTAATAAGATGATAGATAGATAGATAGATAGATAGATAGATAGATAGATAGATAGATAGATAGATAGATAGATAGATAGATAGATAGATAGATAGATAGATAGATGGATGGATGGATGGATGGATGGATGGATGGATGGATGGATGGATGGATTAGACAGACAGACAGACAGATAGACAGACAGACAGACAGACAGACAGACAGACAGACAGACAGACAGACAAACAGAGATGATAGAGATTAGATAGATAGATAGATAGATAGATAGATAGATAGATAGATAGATAGATAGATAGATAGATAGATAGATGATAGATAGATAGATAGATGGATGGATGGATGGATGGATGGATGGATGGATGGATGGATGGATGGATTAGACAGACAGACAGACAGACAGACCGAGATGATAGAGAGACAGAGAGAGACAGAGAGAGACAGAGAGAGACAGAGATAGAGAGATAAAAGAGAGAGAGAGAGAGATGATAGATGGAGGGAGGAGGAAGAGGGAGAGAGAGAGAGAGAGAGTCTTACTGTACTTGCTGTTCCTTCCCCACCCCCCATTTATAACTCTACCCCTTCACAATGTTGACTTTACATCATTGGCTTCCTGCACAAATAACATATGCAGCATAATGGACTGAATAAAAAAAAGTCTGCATGCATTCAATTACACCTAAGTAGGCTTCCAGGGAAATCAAGGTCATGCAGGAATCTGGCATCATTTGAGTCAGGCTGGCAGGGGGTGGGATTTAAATGGAACACTCACATGTTGAGCATTCCACTTAGAGCAAGGACTGTTGCATGTTCAGCTGGGTAACTTATTATGTTCTGGAGAAGAACTAAATTCACTCTTTCAATACCCTGAACTGTTGATATTCTAGTTCCTTAATACAAAATGTGCCAGCAGACCTACTGTTGTGGAACAGTCTTAGTTAGCAGATTGTCTCAGATGAGGAAGCATAGAGGGGTTTTTTTAACTAATCTGCCACAGACAACTTGCATTGGCCATATTCCCTGACTCACCTAACTTATATTTGTGTGAAATAACAATTATAGTCATGAATTGTTGTAAGAAAAACAAAATGTCTGGATAGTGGACATGCAGTATCTGGAGACAGTAGCATAGAAGAGAAAGAACTGGAGAAAATAACAAAATATAAAGACCAGCAAATGGAAGTAGAACAACTACTGTATGGCAAATGAAAGCAAAGGCAGTATCAATAGTAATAAGTGCCTTGGTTATAATAATAAGCAGCTTTGATTCCAAAACATCTTTGGAACACCACTTGAATACTATTGACATTGGCAAAGTCACTATCAGTCAATTACAAAAGGCAGCTTTATTTGGAACAGCTTACATTCTGGAAAGATACCTTTCATATCATTGAACCACATCTGCCTATTCCAAGTCCTTGGAAAGGACTCAACACGTGGACACAAAATGCAAAAATCCAGTCTAAACATCTGTCTGTGGTCAACCATAAATAAAAGCTGGTGCGTAAATAGCTCTCTTTTCCTTCAATATCATCAATCTTTAGAAGAAAGACTGGGAGCCCTACAAAGCCTCATAACAGAATAACAGAGTTGGAAGGGACCTTGGAGGTCTTCTAGTCTAACCCCCTGCTCAAGCAAGAAACCCTATACAATTTCAGACAAATAGTTGTCTAATCTCTTCTTCCAGTACTGAACCACCCACAACTTCTGGAGGCAATCAGCTCCTGTGATTGATTGTTCTAAATGAACTATAGAAACATGAACTCATAGGAACATAAAATTATATATTTGTAGAAAATATAAATGTTGAGTGCCTATTGCTCAGAATGTTGTTTGAAAAGGTACTATCAGGTACTCAACAATATAAATGTTGAGTACCTATTGTTTTGTTTGAAAAGGTACTGAGCCAAAAGGCAGGGAAGTGAGTGGCAGGGAATAATTTTTTACTTCTTTTTCTTTTGGTAGAATGATAATGAATCGTGGTACACCATGTTCATCATGCCTATCATTTTGTGAATAGGTAAACTCTCTTTATGGTAACAATTTGTGGTGTCGATGATATGCACTCCACACTCCCAAAAGTGCCCATTGATCTCAAAACATTGCCTGGGACTGATTTACATTCTGTTTTATCTTCTAAGGTATTTATTTTAAAATCTTGATAATTTAGGTGAAGTTCCCCTACAATCTAGAAGGGTTACTGCTCATCAAAAATTGTCCTCTGTGGTTCTTCTACTTTTGTGGCTGAGCTCTGAACCTCTGAATTTGGTCCCACTGTTATGTATAATGAGACACTCTGTACAGTTTAAAATTTGGAGCAACCATGTCATAGGAAGCTCATGGAGGAAAAAATGCACTTATTAAAACCCACATGCAGAAGAATTCAAGCATGGTGTACTTTTCCCTCCTTTCAATAATACTTCATCACTGCCTTCAGGATATTATCTCACTCAGGGGCCCAAGGAGCAGGACAAAAGGATATCCACATTGCAAATATCTTTAAAGTTCACATTTGGCGGGGAGTAATCACCAACATTAATTTGTGCTCAGGGTGTGGGCTTTCAGAGATAAGGCAATCTTTAAACCAAAGCAAATGCCTTCATGTTTCAGGAATTCAATTGAGCAGAGGAAGTCTCAGCAGAGAAATTTAAAGAGAGAAAGACACACTGAGCCTACCGTTTTTTCTTAATGCCAAGAGACAAGGTCCTGGGAGAACTCTGTGCTCTTGGAAGGGCCGTAGTTTGGACTAAATGCATGGGTAGCCTTCTGTGAAATTATTGTCCTTTCTCATGCCATAAGAAGAAAGAGAAAGAAAGAAAGAAAGAAAGAAAGAAAGAAAGAAAGAAAGAAAGAAAGAAAGAAAGAAAGAAAGAAAGAAAGAAAGAAAGAAAGAAAGAAAGAGGGAGGAGATGAGAAGAAGGGAGGGATGGAGGAAGGTGAAGAAGGAAGGAAGGAAGGAAGGAAGGAAGGAAGGAAGGAAGGAAGGAAGGAAGGAAGGAAGGAAGGAGCTTACCACAACCAATTCACACAGTCATGGCCAATTTACCACAGGACACCTCACCATGGAACTGTTCCACTAATATCAAAGAAATGGTGGAATAGAATCAGTAAAGAAAGGATGCCAAAGGAGGGACAAAATGAAATATGAATGACAAAAAATTAAATATATTTTAATTATTTGAAATAATTCAGTTGAATTGTTGAATTGTCCTGCACCAAGTTGTCTCGCGGTGGATTGGCCATAGTGAATTGTCCCATGGCGAATTGGCCATAGCGAGTTGGCCATGGTGAGTTGTCCCATTCCGCACTATAAACCCTCTATTTTCTTTTGTATTACTAACTTCACTCAGGTTAGTGATATTATGGTGTTCCATAGCATTAACTTCTTAAGTTGATGATATCCAGTTTAACTTCACGGAACACCAAAATATCATCAACTCTCTGATACTCTATAAAGATAAACTAGATATCACTAACATGAAAAGTACAAATCTTTGGTTTCAGTGTTTACTCATCTAATATTTGGATCACATTTTGGTGACAAACGGCTTAATTCATCTTTAGTTTAGGATTAGAGTTAGTCTATAAAACCACACCACTGAAGCAATAATTGTAGTGGCTGTCCCTTTGCTGCATTTCCTTCTTTTTTCCAAGCAAACATGTACCTTTTGGATCAAGCTTTTAGTGTAGTTTGTATCATTCTATCACTTGAGACTTTCAAGAAGAGATTGGACTGCCATTTGTCAGAAATGGTATAAGTTCTCCAGCTTGGGTGGGGGGTTGGACTAGATGACCTACAAGGTCCCTTCCAACTCTGTTTATCTGTTATCTGTTATCATTCACTGGGCTATTATTAGGAATGTTCACTTATTACCCCTATTTTTAAGCTCTGGAGCAGACATCCATTAGAAAAAGAGATCACAGGTTCCAGAGATAAGATAATTATCTCTAATATAATTATCTATATTAATTATAATCATCATAATTAATTAATAATACATTTACACTGTATTTCTATATCTGACTCCAGTATTTCTTAACCTCTGGCAACTTTAAGACAAGCAGATTTCAGCTCCCAGAATTCCTCTGCCAAGCATATTGCCAGGGCTGAAAAATACTGTCTGGGTCTAAATAAAAGCAGCGCAAATAAAAACACAAGGAGGTTTTAAACTAGAAACTGAATGAGCTAAAAGATAAGTATCAATGTCAGTGGTGAGATTCAATTTTATTTTTACTACTGGTTCTGTAGGCATGGCTTGGTTGGTGTGGCTTGGCTTTGTGGGCATGGCTTTGTGGGCATGGCAGGAGAAGGATACTATAAAATTTCCATTCCCTCTCTACTCCTGGTAGAAGGTTACTGCAAAATCCCATTCCCTCCCCACCCCTCTAACCTGCTTTCCAGCTCCATTCTCCTGTGCAGGGAACAAAAGAAGACCCAACCAATCAGCTGGGACTCAGGAGGCAGAGAATAGATGGGGGTGGGGCCAGTCAGATGTGGTATTTGTCGGTTCTCCAAACTACTCAAAAATTCCTCTACCATTTCTCCAGAACTGGCCAGAACCTGCTGAATACCACCTCTGATCAATGTTCCAATTTTCTATGAGACCCAGAAAAATCACTTGGGTAGATGTCACCATTATGTCAGCCTGAGAGAGATGGTGGAGGGGGGAACCCTAGCAGCAAATGATGTTCTCGGATTCATGCCCCAAGGGGTCTTTCCAAAAGAAGCAGAGACTGAATTTTCTTTTGCAAGGATCTAAAGCAGGAAAAATAAAACTTCCTCCCATAACTTTGAACTGAAAGAAAGAGGTCCTATTATTTACCCATTTGACATGTGTCTGCTGATGTGGCCTATTTTTATCAACAAGCTGTACTAAGCAGAGAATTGTATTCATGGCTTCAGATTTTCTTCCCTCCATTCCAGGCTGGAAACAGCTAACCCAAGGAAGTATTAGTAATATTTATTAGAAACAGGGTTATCCATACTGGGTGTTTTCCATATCACCAGAAAGGTGAATAACCATTTTGGAAGGTAGACATGGACAATGTCACCCTGCATTCATCACACTCCCATTGCAAATGTGACTTATGAGCATGTCTTCTTCCTGCTGCTGTTTGAACAGCAATCAGGGTCCTCATTTTACTGACCTCATAAGGATGGAAGGCTGAGTCAATCTTGAGCCCCATCATGATCGAACTCTAGGCTGTGGACAGAGTTTGCCTGCAATATCAGAGGTGGTATTCAGCAGGTTCTGAACAGTTCTGGAGAACTGGTAGTGGAAATTTTGAGTAGTTTGGAGTGGGGTGGGAATGGAGATTTTACAGTATCCTTCCCCTGCCATGCCTACCAAGCCATGCCCATCAAGCCACACCATGCCCACCAAGCCACGCCCACAGAACCGGCAGTACAATATTTTGAATCCCACCACTGTGCAATACTACACTTTAAGCACTGAGCCACAAAGGATCCTGTGCCCCCACTGATATCTGGGTAGGACTTTAATAGATCCCTTAGCATGAAGTTTGTTTATGTCCCCACAATGTACAGAACTTATCATTCATTTGTCCTTATAAAGTGATATCTATCCCCTTCTTATTCATATATTTTGTACCTTATTTATGTCTTATTCATAAATACTGGAAGTTTTTAAGAAGAGGATAACCATTTGTCTGAAGTGGTGTAGGGTTTCCTGCCTAAGCAGTGGGTTGGACTAGATTCTAGAACACCCCCAAGATCCCTTCCAAATTGGTTATTATTCTATTCTACTCTACTCTATTCCACTTGAACATAATGCTGAAGAAGCATAATATTTATTTCTAGCCTTTTGTCTAACAACTTTTGCTTGATGATGAATATTAGAGTTAAAAACATTTTTTTTCAAATTAACATAAAGAGAGATGTTTGGATCCAATTTTACCATCTATATGATCTCCAGCCATGTATCAGTCAGGAAGATCCTACCTAAGGCAGAGGGATACATATTTCCTGTCTATGAAGCAGCTGTCAATCTTGTGAATGCCAGATGGTTTCTCAACTATCTGGCTGCTTTGTAATATGTTTGCTATTTGGGCTTTGACCATGAATTAGCTTTAGTTAGCTAATTCATGGTCAAATCATGAATTATCGTATCGTGTATATTTATATTTATAATTTATATTTATAAATATTCACGATATATCACTTATAAATTTTATGTACACTGAGAGCTTAGGTACCGAAGACAAATTCCTTGTGTGTCCAATCACACTTGGCTAATAAAGTATTGTATTGTATTGTATTGTATTGTATTGTATTGTATTGTATTGTATTGTATTGTATTGTATTGTATTGTATTGTAATCTATTCTGTTCTGTTCTGTTCTATTCTGAGCTACATCAATCCCTATGGAGGAAGAGAGAGGGGCAGAGAGGGAGAGAGGGAGAGGGGAAGAGGAGAGGAAAGGAAAGGAGGGAGGGAGGGAGGGAGGGAGAGAGAGAGAGAGAGAGAGAGAGAGAGAGAATCATCTGCTCTTGAAGTTGGAGAGCCACTGACCATAAATGATAGCTAGGCAGACCAATTCTTTGACTGTATAAATCTGTTATATTCCTTCAAGCTATGGAGCACATAAAAAAAACTATTGACCATCAAAATAATGGAACTTATTCCTTATCCTGTTAGCTGTAATGAAAGCAATTAAATATATGAAAATATAACATCGAATTGTTCCAGGTACTGGGATTTTTTTTTCTATGCTTACCCATGTAACACAGGAAAATAAGCCACCATATTTGTACAGAACTCATCAAAAATGGGCTGCCCCATGCTGATTCATCTTCATTAATCACCATGGTCCTGCTGCTATATCTCGGAGGAAGCTCCACGGTTTCATAAATAAATTAGTTCATATGTGTTTGTTTTTCAAAAAACAAATGTCAGCAAATGCAAAGGACAAAAATGGTATGATATAAAAACATAACTAGGATTTAGGCTCACTCAATGATAACTACTTTTAGGAAGGCAATTAATCATCTATTCTTGTCTGATGGATAGAAAAAATATATTTGCCTAATGCAAAAAAAAAAATTAGTGGAGGTGTTTAGGTTTTTTTAATGGAAGAAACAGCAAAATTCTACACAAGTTGCCATAACATTCATTTTGTACTTGTTAGTACTGAGAATCCCAAAGGCGCTTTTTCAAAAGCAATTGGACTTTCTTAGTTTTTTGCTTGAAAACATTTCTCTTCTCATCCTGAGAAGGAGCTTCAGCCCCTATGATAACTACAAATGCCTATATCTCAACTTAGCTTGTATACAGCTCACATTTTAAATACTTTTACAGTACATCTCATTCTCCAAAAGCTAAAATAGTCAAGATTCAGCATACACACACACACACACACACACACACACACACACACACACGCACGCACACGAAGCTACAAGGTACAGTTTCCAAGTAACAGCAAGGCAGACAGTAGAGTGTCAGCCAAAATAGGTAAAATTGGCAACTAAATTCAATATAGATCAGCAGTCTGCTCACAGATGGAAAAGGTAAATACAAATATCTGCTATATGTGGTGTGGAGAAGCAAAGAGGCTAGCATATTAAACACAATTCACTTAAGTTTCAAAATAATTTCTGTAAGGGATTAGAAAATTGATGTAGTTAGTGAGCTCTTCTTGAAGCTCTTTTAGCTTAATCTCATTTTTTTAAAAAAAAATTGCAATATGAATTCAGGGTGAAATATTTATATATCTGATTTCTGTAGCTGTCAATCTCAAGAAGTGACTTTCAGCAACATTCATTATAAAACATAAAACAATTAAAAAGCACTCAAACAATTAAAACAGTAATATATATGACATCAAGTAAACTGTTATTATGGATGTTAATACAGCCATAAAATGGAGCCCTTAATTATTTGGGGCCCTAAGCCCAGGGAGGCAACCAAGTCTTCAGATGACCTTGTGTTTGGTAGAAATTTTTGTGCCTCTATGATTCTAAAGTCATGTGAAAAGTTGGTTGATGCCATTACACAGTTTCTTCTTCTCTTGTACACTTTCTCATTTTCTTCAACGATAGTAACAATAACAACAAAATGTTTAAATCCTAAGAGTGCGTGGAAACTATCCAAAAGTGTACATATAATATGATTTCTGGTGTTAAAAATGAAGACAGGGAAATAAAAAGCCATCTGGATTTTAATAAATTCATTTGAAATTTATGTACAACTCTTAAGTGGCCACCAAAGACAGAAAAATCTCATGTACCACAGTTGGGTCTTCTACTTTATAGAAGTCGGTCCTCAGTTTGGAAGAGTTGCCCACCTTTGGTCTGTCTACTTCCACACTGGGGAAGAAGTTGTAAGCGTTCCTACCTTCTCCCATATGATGCTTTGAAAATATATGGGACAACTTCCAGAATATTGAGACAGCATAGCTAACTATGAATGCTGGCATAGTGTTAGTACATACTACTGTTGGAAGAAATATCCAGGTCCAGGTCCAAGCTGGGAGAAAGGCACTGGAGACAAAATGGAGGCTGGAAACTGATTGGAAAGAGGGTCCATTTATTGATGAAGGAGAACCTCCAAGCTCATGTGATTCTGGGCAGCTGACCACATGGAGTTGAGAGTTGGGGGGGGTTATACCTTCTCTTGGGCTTTGCACTTGAGCTTCCTGTTCCTATGCAAGAACATGTATTCTATTGGCTGTTGTAGGAGTCACAGTTAGCTCTATAGGTTGTCTGGGCTCCCAGGTTTGGTTGACATTTGCTGGGGGGAGGTGTAAAACTGAGATGATGCAATGAAGGGGTTTATGTTCTGAAAGGGTGTTGGGCAATTCCTATTATGGCTTAATGGCTTTGTCCTGGTTTGGATCTTGAGTGAGGGCTAATCCTATCACTCTGCCTTTGATATGACTTTGCTGCAGGGAATTTCAAAATATCCTGTCTTGAATGGGTTTCTGCCTGCAATATTTGCTTTGCCTATGAATAGAACTATCTATTCTCTTTATCTCTTAAGTGCTGACATCTGCTATGGGCTCTTAAGAAAAGTGAGGGCTGCTTTTTGTCTGGAAAACATGTTTATCCTTCAGGGAAATACAATATTCTGCCTTTTTTAATATTTCCCAAAATATTTCATTCTTCTAGGAGAGGGGTGGGTGCTAACTTTCTACACCACCGTCATACTATCTAACAATAACTGGAATGGCTTTAAAGACAGTTGGCTTTTCATAACCATTTCTAGAAATGATAATGTCACATTTCCTCCTGTGTCACACAAACATGAGATTGATGTAAGTCTCATTTCCTTTCTTACCTACTTGGAATTCAACTGTATGAATGGCTCTTCCATCCCCAACAATTAGAGGTATTTTCATACCCAGACAGAATACTATTAATTGTAGGAATTCATTTTTCACAATAACACTAACAACACATATTGTGACATGAATGAGGTCAGGGAAGACCTGGTGCCCATATCACTGACAGGAACAAAGCCAATATTTTGACAGTTTCTTAACAAGGAAGATAGATTGCATTTGGCATGTTTTCCTCGGTTTGGGGAAAAATGAATGTCTACACTTTGTTAACACAGATCTTCTCCATCCTCATTTATTTTCCAATATGTGTTGTTAGTTAATGCAAACTAACTAACTTAAGGTGGTGGGAATATGGGTAGAAATATTCAGGGTCAAGGTAGTCCTTGACCTACAACCACAATTGAGCCCAAAATTTCTATTGCTAAGTGAAACATTTGAAAAGTGAATGTTGTCCTTTTTTACTATTTTTCTTGCATTTTAAATGAACTAATGCAGTTATTAAGTTAGGAACATGGTTGTTAAGTAAATCTGGCTTCCCATTATTTGCTTGTCCGAAGGACTACAGGACACTGCAACTGCATAAATATAAGTCACTTGGCAAACATCCCATGTTGATCATGGGAATCTGAGTTGTAAGCAATAGCAATAGCACTAGACTTATATATCGCTTACTGTGCACAGCCCTCTCTAAGCAGTTTACACGTATTTGAATCTGGGTCCTCAGTTTACCAACCTCGAAGGATGGAAAGTTGAGTCAACCATGACCTGTCAGATTTGAATGTCAGCAGAAGTAGTCTGCAATACTGCACTCTAACCACTGCCCACGGCTCAGTAAGTGTAAAAGGATCATGTCACTTTTTCCAGTGCCATTGTAACTTTGAATGGTCACTAAATGAACTGTTGTAAGTCAAGGATTACCAGTATATCTGGACTAAGACACTGGAGTTCCCCAAGACAGTTACAGGTGGAGGCTATAGCAAAAACACCCTTGTTGGTGCTTGCATTTTGTTTTCTCTAGTTCTCTTATCTTACACAGGCAATTCCCATTGTTTTCCAAAAATAGAGCAGGGTTGAGGCCAGTTTCTGCAGTTTTCTTTTAACATTTAATATGTGGTTGAGTTTTATTTTTAAAAACATCACCAAATAAATACATCAAATAAATAGGTTGCCTTTATCCAGAATTATCAGGTATGGCATTTGTTAAGCAAGATAACCTGCAAAAATATAATTTTCTGCTTGGAATGTTAAAAAGGATGTTATGAAATGCCACATCCGTGTTTATCTGTTTCACACCTGTCTACATTTTTTTTCCCCTGCCTTGCAGGACATTTTCTTCGAAACCCTTTTTCCCCCTTTCTTTTTCCTAAATACACAACAGCAGCCATTAAAGGATTGTGTTGTGAATGTCATGGCATCTGTCAGCCCTTCAGGACAGGACAGGTTGGGAAACAGACTTCACATGTTTGACTGGAACTACAATTTATTGATATAGGTTATAGCAGATAATCTTGAAAGCCTGACTGTGTTTTGCCTTCCATCTTTCATGCCCTGATGAATTAGGCAGGAAGCCTTTCTCGTGCTTTTTCTCTTTTCCAAGCTTAAAATGTTCTCTTTTTTCCCCCTTTCTTTTTCTTTTTCTTTCTTTTTGGTTATAATTTCCTAATAGCTCGTCCAAGGTCATCTCCCTCGCTATCTACAGCATCAGAGACCTCAACAGTTAATCCAAGTTGGCATTGTGGTAGGATCATTCATGGCAAATATAACCATTTTAGAGTGAAGGTGACACTTTTAAGGTCACAATGCCCTCGCACAGAAAGAGAGCATGCCGCCAACACAGACTTGGTGTTCTTGTTCCCAGATGCGATAGTTCACCTTCACAAAAGGTGAAGAGAACGTACCGTGCCAATGAAGCTTTTCACATAGGTGGGTGAAATTTCATCCACGTTCATTCCCCCCACCCAAAACATGATTTTCTACCACCTGTTAGCAGGAATATAAACTTGGAGGAACTTCGCTGAGTATTATGTCAGAAATGGTGTAGGGTCTCCCGCTTGGGCGGGAGTTGGACTAGATGACCTACATGGTCCCTTCCAACTCTGATTATTTGTTATCTGTTATCTGTTATGTGTAACAAATCCAAACAAGTAGCATCTGGAAAAAGAGGGCCAGATCAACCAAACCAGAAAAATTATAGGAGAGACCTTTCTAAAGACAAAAATGCGTTATCTTCTCCTAATGTCTAGGGCAGGGTCTCTCAATCTTGGCAACTTGATGATGCGTGGACTTCAACTCCTTGCTGGCTAGGGAATTCTGGAAGTTGAAGTCCACACAAGTTGCTAGGGTTGAGAAATACTAGTCTAAGAATAAAGCACAATTGCCTTGAGATTTTTCTTGCTCAAATAAAGAGACAGTAAATGAAATGAGCAGGAAAAAATATGCAACATAGACGTTATTGTATTATCCTTTTAGGAGGAGATGTGGGGTTGGGATGTCTAGAAGCAGCCCAACAGCCTGTGATGGCTAGTTAAACCTTAAATGACAAATGAAGGTTTTCTCTCTCAGTCACACCTACACATCTCTTGATGCTATAGTCAAAAAGCAATTAAGAAGAATGGGATAACAATCCAACACTTGTATAGCTTAGGGCTTTGATTGGATTGTTTTCCATCCATTCCTATCCCTAACATGTTGTCAGGACCTTGAGATGATAGACATGGAGAAATGGAGAATAGATAGATAGATAGATAGATAGATAGATAGATAGATAGATAGATAGATAGATAGATAGATGAGAGAGAGAGAGAGAGAGAGAGAGAGAGAGAGAGAGAGAGAGAGAGAGAATTAATAAACAGATGATTGTGATGATGAGATAGATTGATGGATGGATGGATGGATGGATGGATAGATAGATAGATAGATAGATAGATAGATAGATAGATAGATAGATAGATAGATAGATAGATAGATAGATAGATAGATAGATAGGCAGGCAGGCAGGCAGGCAGGCAGGCAGGCAGGCAGATATAGATGGTTGATGGATAGATGATAATGATAGATAGATAAAAGAGAGAAAGATAAAAATAGAGTGAAAAGATGGGATATAAGAAAGTTGCACACAGGCACACACATACCACACAAATCCATTTTGGCTAGAAACTTGCTATAATTTTATAATTCTGTGTCTGTCAATATATTTAAAGTACTTGTGATTAACAGTTTGTTATTCCCCCAGAATTTCTGTTTATATCATTGATAAAAAGCATCCAGATGTCATTTGAAATATCATCCCTGTTCTGCAGTCTGAACTGTGCGTCTCCTTCATATGCCACTAAGCCAGACATTGATTCAACCAGTCAGCAACAGATGGTCCAGATTTGCTTTCTTCCATGTTAATGTGATTCCATCAGTTGATGGCAAGGCTGGTTTATTGCTGCATTTTATTCAAGCTATAGGTAATTTTAATTTTAAAAGGGTTTTTTCCCCCCTTAAAATACAAAAGTGTAGAGAGAGATTAGTGCTTTGATCTTTTAAAAAGGATTTTTTAAAATTATATTTTTATTATTTACATATAGATATATCAAATATAGATATATACAGTGATATAGATATATACATATAGATATATACAGTGTAGCCATCCTGGCGTTTCCTGTGCCATACATACTAAAGTGAAAGACAAATAAAATATATACTATTTATACATTGCTAGTCTTGAACAATTATTTTTGACCAACATACTCATTTTAATAGATATATAATACCTCATTCCGGTGGTGGGGGCTGGTGTGCTGGGCTGGTTGGCTGCACTGCTGCCTCTTGATTGGTTGATTGAGTTGATGTTGGTATAATGGGCTGTGTGATGGCCGTGTGAGTTTTGTTGTGGAGATATCCTGGATCTTGAGCTGTAATCTCCTGGGTCGTTTGTTTTGTAGTGTAGCCGAAAGCACCAGCCTGAGGATGGCGAGTGGGACCTCGCCGAAACATCGCCAAGATACTCTTAATCTTACACGGGAAAAAACCCGAACACACCTAGACCCACATACCTGTACCCGTGAAAATCTACAAAAACAAATATATATACATACATATACATATACATATATATACATATATATACATATATATATACATATACATACATACATACATACATACATACATACATACATACATATATATATATATATATATATATATATATATATATATATATATATATATACACCCATTCACACACCCAGAAAGACGTCTTAATTCCATAACAGATAATATATTTCATGAATGGATGTTACACAGGATGTACAGCAATCTCAATGTCATAGTAAAGACATCAGAAAGAAAAGTAAATGAAATGAAAAAGAAAGATTAAACAGTACACCATAGTATAGAGCAACTCTTGCTTTGTATGGATGTATTGAGAAGCAAATATAACTTATTGGATCTATAAAAGCATTTGAGGCAGATACCCAACCTTCATCTGGAGAGTTCCAGCGAAGAAGATCCTACCACCTTCATGAGGTAATCTATTCCACAGCATTAACCATTAAGAAATTCTTCCTAATATCTAACCTGAATCTATTTTTTTAGCATACTGATTCCAATCCTGCCCTTCAGAGCAACAGAGGATCTTTATTTCTTCCTCTATATGACAACCTTTTAGATATATGGAGACTGTTGTCATAATTCTCTTCAGGAAAACACAATCATTCCTTCAACTGTTCCTCGTCAGATTTGGTTTCCAGTTCTTTTACCATCTTAGTAGTCATCTCCTTTGACTTCGCTCCAGCTGGGTCCTGCCCAAAGTACAGCAGAGCATTGTATCACATTACTTCCCATGATCTAGATTCTGTGCTGCCATGAATAAACTCCAAGCAAACATTTGTTTTTCTACCAACTAGAAGTCAATGGCCGGTGACCTCATAGACACCCAAAACAGAGATGGAAAGATTCTGTCAACAAAGATATGCAAGCCACAGGCCTGCGCCCTGGAGACGGAACTGACCATGAAAAGTGGCATTCAAGGATCCAAAAAGTGGACTCTGTACTTCAAGAAGGAGAAGGAGGAGGAGGGAGGAGGAGGAGGAGGAGGAGGAGGAGGAGGAGGAGGAGGAGGAGGAGGAGGAGGAGGAGGAGGAGGAGGAGGAGGAGGGAGGAGGAGGAGGAGGAGGAGAAGGAGAAGGAGAAGGAGAAGGAGAAGGAGAAGGAGAAGGAGCAGCATTTGTTTCTCTAACTGCTGCATTACAGGTAGTCCTTGACATATAACCGTAATAGAGCCTGGCAGATAAAGTCTCCTTCATCCTATACTTGTGCCCTTCATTCTTTTTCCCTTAATGCAGAGACTGGGGGAAGAGTATTGAGTTAGTGTTGACTCCTGGGGGACATTTTATCCATCTGACTTTGTATCTGATGCAGGACTAGAACTTGTGGTTCTTTTAACCACTATTCCAGGCTGGCAGGCAAGATAGATGATAGCTGGCTGGCTGGCTGGCTGGCTGGCTGGCTGGCTGGATGGCTGGATGGATGGATGGATGGATGGATGGATGGATGGATGGATGGATGATAGAGTTTCATGTTTCTGCAAAATTCATAGATCTTCTATATGTGATGTTACTTCCCTTTGTTTGTCAGTAGCCTCTTTTTGGTGATATCCTTTAAACATTTAGCAGCTGAATTTGCTATTAGAGGGAACTATTATTCTTAATAATAATATTGAATTATTCTGGGTATGAGATATGAACAGCCTGGTAAGTTTCTATCAAAAAGGCCTCCGTACATTCTGCTTGCTGATTTCCTGATGCAACTGCCAAAACTCTACGATGTGGCTCTTTCTGTTCCAATTTGAAGGAAGAGACAAATCTGTTGTTGGTTTTTTTTTTTAAAAAAGTCCAAACTTCATCCCACAGAATCTTTCTCATCCTGTTTGCACAGTTTAGCTTTTAATCAATGTACTAATTAAAGAACATACCCAAATGTGTGAGCCAGATTTATGCTGTTGTTAAGCTGACAAGTTGAAACAGTGGGAGTGCAATGAAGGCAACTCAGAATGTGAGTCAAGGAATGTAAATCCACACATCCTTTAATCTGTAACACGGAAGCCTGCGGGGATGAACAAGATACTTTGGGATGAGAGTAAATAAGGGCTTCGCGCCAAATTGCTCTCCTGGCATAACTTTGCTTAAGTCAGCCTGCCCTGTGTGGTGTTTTGTATTACCCTTGTATTGGAGAGCAGAAAAATGGTGTTAAGTCCATTAATGCCGAAGATTACAGTTGTAAAACCCTTTCCTTGACTGCTTCTGCTGCAACAGTTCTTTGGATGATCTTTTTCCCCTGCATTCAAGGAGATTTAGAGGTTTGTTTAGCCTCAGTGGTGCAGTGGTTAGAGTGCAGTTGTCAGCCTCCAAGAATCCTTCTTCTGCTTGGTCTCTTTCCAGCTGCCAGAGAAATGGGGTGGGGTAATTGGGCTTCGTGGGGTTAAGGATACTGGAGGATGAAGTTGATGAAGTTGGGATGCTTACTTGATTATGCTTACTTGCTTACTGTACAGATGTAGCTTCTTATCTCTCTTGGCCAAGGTCAACTGTCTTGGCATGCCAGATGTGTGAAATGCCACCTGAAGATGCACCCACATGACATTATATACACCTCAGATTGGATGGCCAGTTTGAACTATTGGCAGTGGGAACATGAGATAACTTTCTATATGTGATTTTTGCGTCTATTGTCTCAGATCTTGTATTTCTTCTGACGCTACCACTTCAAATTCAGTAAAAGTCCTTTTCTCTATAACAATGGAGTCTAATATTTCACAAGAAGAGTTCTCCACTACTCTACTCATTGCAGAATACCTTATGCCACCAGACTTGAAACTCTAGACCTAGAAAACCTAGAACTACGCCACCTCCGGTCCGATCTAAATATAGTATATAAAATCATACATTGCAATGTCCTACCTGCAAATGAATACTTCAGCTTTAATCATACCAATACAAGAGCACACAATAGATACAAACTCAAGGTTAACCGCACCAAAACTTGACTGCAGAAAATACGAGTTCAGCAACAGAGGGGTCAATGTCTGGAATACTCTACCTGACTCTGTGGTTTCTTCCCCAAACCCCCAAAATGTTAACCTTAGACTGTCTACTATTGACCTCACCCCCTTCCGAAGAGGCCTGCAGGGGGCGTGCATAAGCGCACCAATCATGCCTACCGTCCCTCTCCTATTGTTTTTTATTTTTCTTATAAGTATCTATCTCATGTATTCAAAACTATATTTATTCTTATACCTGTATCTTGTAAGTGATTGACAAATCAAATAAATACTAAAATACTAAAAATTTTGAATGGAGGTTACTTCTTCTGCAGCTAGCTGCCTGTAATTTGGCAGTTCAAATCTTACCAGGCTCAAGGTTGAGTCAAACCGGGAGAAATACACTGGAAACATGATTGGAAAGATGGTTTTAATGATGAAGCAGAAGCTCATGGGTGGTTCTGGACAGCTGAACACATGGAGTTGAGAGTGATGGGTATTTATACCTTCTCTTGGGCTTTGCACTTGAGCTTCCTGTTCCTGTGCAAGAACATGTATTCTATTGACTGTTGTCAGACCCCCATGGTGCCATGTACAAATAGGAGTTTGTCTGAGCTAAGCTCTCGAAAAGTTTGACTGATGCAATATCCTTAGGAGATTGTGCAATGTAGTGAGCTCTGCTGCTAGTGGGTTAATCCTATTATGTCCTGGAGGGCCATGTCTTAATGCCATCATCCTGGAGCTAAAGGTCTTTTGTCTTGTAGATAGGCTGGCCCAGTCCTGCTGAGGCTATTAAGAAAGGTGAGGGCTGCTTTCCAAGAGCATGTTTCTTCTTTAGGGAAATATAATATTCCACCTTTTAAAAATATTTCCCAAAATATTTCATTCTTCTGGGAGAGGGGTGGGTGCTAACTTTGTACACTAACTGTATAATTTCTCAGAATTTTGCGAACCTCCCCTGGTCAACCAGATCGTCCACTAAAAAAACTGAAATTCAGCTAGACTGGATATTCAACAAATCAATATATTTGTTGCATGATGATGTTGTCAAATATGATCCAATCGTGCAAAAGGAAGCAAACTGAGGGTCTTTCTCCATTACTAAATTAGAGTACTACCTATGATGACCCAGAGTGTAATGCAAACATAACAAAATCCAAAACATAAATAAATGTCCTTTAATGCCTCCAACTTGGCCCCACTGTTCAATAATACTCAGTTGGAGATAAAAGGTACTCAAAAATAGTCTTCAAAAGAAAGCAATACAGTCCGAATTTAACAAGCAGATAGAGGTGAAATAAAAAACCAAACAAACTACAATGACAAAATTTCCACAATGGAACCGGAGAAGTATTTACCAAATTCAAGGAGATAACAAGGCACAGTCTGTTGGAAGAACACCAACCAAGATAACCTCAAACCAAAATAAAATACGCTTTGTTTCCAGCGTTTGCCAGTACGCAAGTCCAAACTCTTATGCAGTTGTCACACCTGCAGCCCATGAAGAGGATCAAGGCCCTCTCCTCCCGAGTAGACCACGTCTCTACCTTATCCTCTCCTCCCTGCGTGCCCTAGGATGGAGAGGGGATGGGTCTGGGTCCTCCTCTGACTGCTCAGCTGGTCTCTGCCCTTCCCCAGCCTCCGGAGCCACACTTCCTCTCCCTGTCAGCTGTTCCTCCTCTCCCTCAGAGTCAGTATCCACCGGGGGCATGACACTACCCATCCATCCTAGAATTTGGACAAAACAATGCTGCCATCATTGTCAATTACAGTATTGACAGTCTCTGCGCTGCCACTTTGTGCTGGAGAGAACTGGCTGTAGTGGAGACTGATGATTGACCAAAGGGTAGAAGGCATGTCTGCATCTCTCATCACTCCCCCAAACATCTCCAAGTGTGCCCTTAATAGTATATGTCCTCTAGGTTATGGTGGCCAGTATCACAAATTTTACATGCTTTAAGATTGTAATTGATGGTGTCCGAATAAGGAAGAGGGGAATACAACTCATAAAATATAAGTGTACCTCACTTATGGGCTGGGAACAATATAGTTAATGGAGGGAAATGCTGGAAAATATAAATTAGGATTGTTATAGCTTCATTTATTTATTTGAAGGCCTGACAAGGAATAATGGATGGAAACTGAACAAGGAGAGATTCAACATGGAAATAAGGAGAAATTTTCTGACAGTGTGAACAACCAATCAATAGAACAGAAGTTGCTTTCAGACATTGTGGGAGCTTCATCGCTGGAATTTTTCAAGAAGAGACTGGACTGCCATCTGCCAAAAATGGTGTAGGACCTGCTTGGGCAGGGGGTTGGACTAGATGACCTACAATGCTCCTTCCAACTCTGTTAATAATCTGTATCTGTATCTGAGGTTGTAACCCACTTTTATTATTACTATCTTTTTTACAAATAACTCAAACTGCCGAACATCAACACACCTTCCTCTTCCTATTTTTCCCTTAGGAACTCTGTGAGCTGAGTTGGGCTGAGAGAGAGATTACTGGCTCAAAGTCATCCAGTTGGTTTTCATAGCTAAAGTAGAACTTGAACTCACAGCCCCCTGCTTTCTAGCTGGTGCCTTAACTACTAGACCAAACTGTCTTAGATGCAGCATGATTAAATGCTGCAGCTGTCCCCTGAGCCTATTACTTTAGAAATGACACAAGTAGAAGTTAGCTACTGAAGAAGACTGTTCCTACGTGAGTCAAATCTTTGTTTTTTCTCCCTAGTACACACCAGTAGCCAAATAATACATTAATTTATTTTTAAAATCTTCTTAGTAGATGGTTTTCTTTATGTCCAGTAATAGCGAACATTCTCATTCTATGGGATCATATTTTATTAGTATCAACTAGTTCCTGGCAATAAATTGCAACTAGAATGTCAAGTGCTAATTCAACCATTTCTGAACAATTCAGGTCAAATTACAAAATGTTAAACTTAATGCTGCTGTGGATTTTTGCCATGTAGAAGAAATTAAATTCTTGGCTGGATGATCCTGTTAAGGTTTTTTAAAAAAAATTTGAATAACAATAAGCAATTTCTACCATGAGCCGTTTTACTTGGATATAAATAGTTGCACAAAGAGCTTTCAAATGTAGAACATTGATTATATAAAAATCAATAAACAGGGAATGAAAGAAATGAACAAGAATGAAGAGCAATCATGTTTAGAATATAGAGTTCTTCAGAGTTGTACAAATGAGAAGGGAAATATTAAGCTGCCACCTTTATAGTAATGACAATTATTTGGTACCGAAAAGAGAATCAACTCAAATAAGCAGGTTCAGGGAAATCAACATGTACTTTCTCAAGTGGTAACCTTGTTGTTCCTAATATTTGGCCCATTCGGGACATCTGCAGGAAGATTGAAAAAGTCAAGATGCCATTTGGGACTGTGCAATCAAAACTTTGTCCCTTATTACATGAATTGTTTATGTGAAGAACGTTTTTAATGCTACTTTGCATCAGTGGTTGGATTCAAATAATTTAATAACCAGTTCCAATGATTTCTTCCAACAACCAGTTCACCAAACTCCTCAGCAGGTTAGCAACTGGCTTTCCTGAACTGGTGCGAACTGGCTGAATCCCACCACTGCTTTGCATGGTTGTAGACTCCATTTTGATTTTTTTTTTACCCCTCCCACATGTCCTTGAATGATCTACTAGCAAGTCTCTGTTCTTCTCTCTAAACCAGGAGTCCCCAAACTTGGCAACTTTAAGACTTGTGGACTTCAGCTCCCAGAATTCCCAGAATATGCTATGCTGGCTGGAGAATTCTGGGAGTTGAAGTCCACAAGTCTTAAAGTTGCCAAGTTTGGAGATCTCTTCCCTAAACTTTATCCATTCAAGGTTGTTATTTAGTTTATTGCCTCCCAGATGAATTCTCTGTGGAATTATCTTCTTTCCAAAATGTTGTAAATTTATTTTCTTTCCAGCCTGTCCATGCAACCAGTTGTGTCTGGATCATCTTTCAGATTTCACAGCCTGCCTAAACAAGAAATTTTTTTTATGTTTATATGTCTGAATGCAAACTGGGCAGATGTACTAAGCCTTCAATCACCATAGTTCCCAACCAATGCCAGTTCCAGCACTTCTAAAGATATCAAACTGAGAAAGGCTGCTCTACAAAATTATTGTTTTTGTAAGCTCTGATTGTAGGGTACAATCATAGCACTATTCTATTTTGGGCATAAGTTGGATAATTGATTTTTACCAATCATAAACATATCTGGAATTCAGCACAGGACACAGAAATCACATTTTTGGCTCAGCACATGACACTTTGTAATTTTATCCAGTTTTCTCCCAGTCTCCTGGATTACAATTCCCATAATTCCCAAGAATGGTGGCTAAAAAAACTTGAAGATGATTAAGGGGTTGGAGGCTAAAACATATGAGGAACGGTTGCAGGAATTCGATATGTCTAGTCTAGTCAAAAGAAGGGCCAGTGGAAACATGATACCAGTATTCCAATATTTGAGGAGCTGCCACAAAGAAGAGAGAGTCAACCTATTTTCCAAATCACCAGAAGCCAAGACAAGAAACAATGGATGGAAACTAATCAAGGAGAGAAGCAACCTAGAACAAAGGAGAAATTTCCTGCCAGTTAGAACAATTAACCAGTGGAACAGTTTGCCTCCAGAAATTGTGGGCGCTCCATCACTGGAGGTTTTTAAGAAGAAATTGGACAGCCATTTGTCTAGAAGGGTATATAGGTCTCCTGCTTGTATAGGGGGTTGGAATAGAAGACCTCCAAGGTTCCTTCCAATTCAGTTATTCTATATTCTAAGATCAGGTTAGGAAAGGCTGTTCTACAGGAGTTTCTAGACTTTACAATCATGATTTAGCCCTGTGTGTTGGCATAAAGACATATTTATGCTGCCTTTATTTTTATGGAAAGTGATTTCCTTCTGGGTCTGTAGGTGCTGTGTTCCCTTACTCTAAGGCTGAGTTAAAGTGGAAAAGGGAAGTGGAGAAACGTAGCTTCAAGAAAAAAAGTGAGAGGTAATTAAGTCCCAATTTGTAGAGAAGGCAAAGTATCTTGCGAAGAAAGGTATAATGGGAATATACTTGAAAGCTCTATAAAAGTACTGCAGAGGAATTCATTGGAAAACATTTGACCTCAAGCCTGCCAATTTAACAAGTGAAGTCTTAATAATCGGGCTACAATGACACTTGGCGAAGCATTTTTTTTCCTAAATGCACAAGACAGATTTTGAGCACTAGAAGCAGTGACTTACTTTTTCAGCTGCTAGGATGGCTGTGGGGTAGGTTATTTTTTTTTCCAAGATCTTTCTGAAGCTGACCTCAAACATCAAAGTCTATAGAAAAAGAAAGTCCAGGTGAATGTACAATAATAATGGATATGGTGGCTGAGCATTTGTCACAAAGAGTAATTTTCCAAGATGCACTCTGCCACTGCGAATAAGAACAGCTGGGGCAAAAGAAAGCAAGGATAGTACCAATAGCAATAGGCACCTTGGATGCAATCCCAAAAATCTGGAACACCACTTGAACTCCATCAGCATTAACAAAATCACCAGTAACTGTGTGAGGGATCTTGGAGATTTAGTGGATATGAGCCAGCAGTGTGTGGCAGCAGCCAAAAAAAGCCAATGCAATTCCTAAATTGCATTAACAGAGGGATACAAACAAGATCAAGTGAGGTACTAATACCACTCTATAAAGCCTTAGTAAGACCACACCTAGAGTACTGCATCCAGTTTGGTCACCACACTATAAAAAGATGTTGAGACTCTAGAAAAAGTGCAGAGAAGAGCAACCAGGATGATTAGGGGACTGGAGACTAAAACATACAATGAACAGTTGCGGGAACTAGGCATGGCTAGAGAAGGACCAGGGGAGACATGATAGCAGTGTTTCAATATTTGAGGGGCTGCCACAGAGAGGAAGGGGTCAAGCTATTTTCTAAAGCACCAGAAGGCCAGACTGGTCAAGGAGAGATTCAACCTAGAAATAAAGAGAAGTGAGAACGATCAACCAATGGAACTGCCTGCCGTCATCGCTGGAAGCTTTCAAGAAGAGATTGGACTGCCATTTGTCAGAAATGGTATATGGTCTCCTGCTTAGGCAAGGGATTGGACTAGATTGGACAAGGTCCCTTCCAACACTATTAATCTGTATCTATACCATCAATCAATTGCAAAAGGCAACTTTACTTGGAACCAGAGGTGGTATTCATCCAGTTCAGACAGGTTCTGGCATACCGGTAGCAAAAATTTGACTACTTCAGAGAATTGGCAAATACCACCTCTGACTGGCCCCACCCACCCTCACACGCCATTACCTCTCCTGTAGTCCCTTGATTTTTAGCTCAGCTGATTCGTGTGGCAAAGCAGATTGCTGCACCTCAGCTGAACTAAAAAACAGCTCAGCTCACTCACCAGCATCTGGACAAAGGTTGGTCTTTGAGCCCTGTGCATGCGTGTGACCACCACTTCTTGGAACAGCTTACGTCCTTTAATATTATCAAGCAACATCTGCCTATCTCAGGTCTTTAAACTGAAAACAAATAAACCCCTTTAGCCAATGTGCCGTCAAGAAGATAATACTGTGCAGAGGCGGTATTCAGCAGGTTCTGACCAGTTCTGGAGAACCGGTAATAGAAATTTTGAGCAGTTCAGAGAACCAGCAAATACCACCTCTGACTGGCCCCACCCCCATCTATTCGCTGCCTCCCAAGTCCCAGCTGATTGGCTGGGTCTTCTTTGGTTGCCCTGCACAGGAGAACGGAGCTGGAAAGCAGGGGTAGGGAGGGAATAGGATTTCGAAGTAACCTTCCCCCAGCAGTGGGGAGGGAATGGAGATTTTACAGTACTCTCCCCCTGCCATGCCCCTCAAGCCATGCCCACCAAGCCATGTCCACTGAACTGGTAGTAAAAAAATGTTTGAATCCCACCACTGATACTATGCCAAACTGGGGTAGCAACTCCACTCCCCAATGCCGGATATTACTACTTCTACCAGTTAAGTTCTCAGAGGACTGAAAAGTAGACAAAATGAGAGTACAGTCGGTGGAGTCACATTGTCTTAGCTGGTGCCTCAACACTGTCCTTTTTTTTTTTAAATAGCCAAGTGTGGTCATAAGAATGGGTGGTGACAGAAGTGTCAGCCTAACCAAGGAGACCAGAACTGAAACCCAGCCAGATAAGCAAATTCTACTTTATTGTAATGCTACATTAACAGAATTTTGCAAGCCTGAAAGTACAATTCTCCCATGATTACCTTTACAATCCAATAATTCAGGGAGGGTCACTTCTGAGCCTGTTGTTCCAACCACAATAAAGTTGCAGGCAGTGGTGGGATTCTACCAGCATAACAACTGGTTCGCTTCATGCGCTGCATGCCAAACGTGCATTACTTACAAATTACCGGGTCCAGCAAGCATTTACCTGCTCCACCTGACGAGCGGCACTCAGCTGTGCCACGCAAAGCAGCTGAGGAGGAAAACGCAGAGACTAAAGGACAGGCTAGAGCCCAGGTGGGTGGGTGGCCCAAACAGACGACCAGACAATCATTGCAGCGAACCGGTTCAGTGTCAGTTGCTCTTCGGAGCTACCGGATCTATAGAACCGGGCCGAACCGGTAGAATCCCACCCCTGGTTTCAGGCTATGTCCTTCTTACTGACCATTCCCTAGGCAGCATCTCCTTGCCCTGTATCTCAAGGACTTTCCCACATACCATTACAAGAGGTGTCCCTGTCAAGATGACACTCACAATGGTGCAAAGTATTTGTATTTTAAGTACATCGTGTCTGCAATATATGCGAAACTCAGGCAAAATTTTGATAGCACTGTTATGGCTGCCATTTTGATTTATTTTATTTTATTTAACAATATCTATACCCTACAGACACTCCTGACTGAGGAACTCCAGTTTAAAATAAAGTATCATGGTAAAACCAGTAGGCGTTTAAAACAATACCTATGAAAATGTTAAGGAAAGTTCATTTTCAAGAAACAGAAAACCAAAATAAATAACAAGCCATCTTTAAATCTGACTGATCCTGGCATAGTTGCTATCTCCTAAATACCTGGCTTAATAATGAATGTCTTAAAGGGGTTTCTGAAAGAAGGAAGCTTTTGGGCAGTCAAACTTTCTAAGGAGAGGGTTTGGAGACTGTTCCTGAAAAGGCCAGGCTTCTGGTCACAATAACATGAGCTAGAACCTGTGCAGAGTCTTCCCAGATGAGCTTGAGGCATCTGTTGAATGATATCAAGGAAGACTATCTTTTGAATACTTGGCTTCTCAGATGTTTAAAGAATGAGATCAAATTAGGTTACATTTTTACAGAAAAGATGGTTCAGGGCTGACTGATATCAAAGAAAGATAATAAAGACACTCAGCTGCCTCTGAGGGTAAAAAAAACCCAGGAGGAATATCTGATCATTTCTTTTCAGGCAAACTTTATTAAAAAGAAGACACTTTTGTAAGCTATACCTCACTTCATAGGTTGCATCGGGATGGGATGTTACTTGTAATCTTTCTCACATGTAATCTACATCTGCATAACTCTCATGTCTTTCCCTCCACTTCACCCTTATTTAAATCCTACATCAGTTTAGATACTGGTCTCATTTCTTAACTGCTCATTCAGTCTACAAAACCTGCCTTTATTGAAAATCCTTGACATTTCACTCATGGCCAGAAACCCAGAAAGAGAAGAAAACATATAAAATATCAGCAAAAAGACCATGTAGAAAAATGTATAGAGCTTTCAAAAAAAAAAAAAAGCGCAAACAAGATGTGCAATAATATCACATCTTTTTTGCTTCTTTGGTTTCCTTTCATTTGATAATTTTTAATAGTAAACAATAATTTTGAACAATGAAAAAATGTATAGCCAAGGAAGGAATAAAAGAATAACAGAGTTGGAAGAGACCTTGGAGCAGTGTTGGAATTCAATTTTTTTTATTACCGGTTCTGTGGGCATGGCAGGAGAAGGTTACTGCAAAATCCCCATTCCCTCCCTACCAACTAACCTGCTTTCCAGCTCCATTCTCCTGTTCAGGACAACAAAAGAAGACCCAGCCAATCAGCTGGGACTCAAGTGGTGGAGAATAGATGGGTGCAGGGCCAGTCAAAGGTGGTATTTGCCAGTTCTCAGAACTACTCAAAATTTCCGCTACCGGTTCTCCAGAACTGGTCAGAACTTGCTGAATACACCTCTGACCTTGGAGGTCTTCTAGTCTAACCTCCTGCCCCCCAAAAAAATACCCCATACCATTTCAGACAAATGGTTGTCTACGCTCTTAAAAACCTCGACTGTTGGAGCCCCCAAAAGTTCTGGAGGCAAATCGTTCCTCTGATTAATTGTTCTAACTGTCAGGAAATGTCTCCTTAGTTCTAGGTTGCTTCTCTCCTTGATAAGTTTCCATCCATTGATTCTTGTCCCCCTTTTAGGTGTTTTGGAGAAATGACTCTTCTTTGTGGCAGCCCTTTAGGTACTGGAGCATTGCTATCATGTCATTACTAGTCCTTCTTTTCATTAAACTAACATGCTCAATTCCTGCAACCATTCTTCAAACATTTTAGCCTCCATTCCCCTAATCATCTTTGTTGCTTTTCTCGGCACTCTTCTAGAGTCTCAACATGTTTTTTTTAATATTGTGATGACTGAAACTGGATGCAATATTCCACACATGATCTTAACAAGGCATTATATAGTGGTATTAACACTTCACTTGATATTAATTCTATACCTCTGTTAATGCGGTCTAGGATTGTGTTGGCTTTTTTGACAGCTGCACCCTGTAGCACATTGCTGCTTCATATTTAAGTGATTTCTCCACTAGGACACCAAGCTCCCTCTCATGGTTAACAATATTGAGCTAGGTACCACCTATAAGGATGGGAACTAGCTTGGAATTCACTGTTCCAGATCAATACAAACACTGTTTCTAACTAGACTAAAACATATGAAGAACGGTTACAGGAACTGGGCTTGGCTAGTCTAGTGAAGAGAAGGAGCAGGGGAGACATGATAGCAGTCTTCCAATATTTGAGGGGCTGCCACAGAGAGGAGGAAGAGGTCAAGCTATTTTCTAAAGCACCTGAAGGCCAGACAAGGAATAATGGATGGAAACTGAACAAGGAGAGATTTAACCTGGAAATAAGGAGAAACTTTCTGACAGTGAGAACAATCAACCAATGGAACAGCTGGCCCTCCGAAGCTGTGGGAGCTTCATCACTTGAGAATTTCAAGAAGAGATTAGACTGCCATTTGGGCAAATGGGGTAGGGTCTCCTGCTTGGGCGGGGGGTTGGACTAGGTTGGACTAGGTCCCTTCCAACTCTGATTATCTGTTATCTGTTAGATATATTTGCTTGTTCTCTGTTCTAGAATAATACTTTTTTGCTTCATTTTGACAAAAATTCATAACCCAAATTATTTGGAACTAATCAGACACAGAATTTTTTTCTGCTTTCTCCTCAGAGGTTAGCATGTATATTATAATCATTCTAAGTAGATATAATTGTTAACAGGATATATACCACAGTTCATTTCTAGTAATAGAAAAATGGTCATAGATCAAACAGTATTATATATTCCTTCTCCTAATTGATTTATTTAGGCAAGTTAGACCATTAATAAAATATTGTGTGGCCTGCTCAGCAGAAATGCTTTGGTTTACATATTAGATCAGTGATCACTGCCCTTTACCAGGTTATTATAAGCCATGAGTGGGCAGCATCCTGAATCACATCTATTCAGGATGTTGAATTATTTCTCCAAACAGCCATCTGTGTTTTCTCTATTATCATAAAACACAACTAACCAACCTATGGAATCTTACAAATCCACAACTACTGAGATGACATCAATTCATAGTTTTCCGACAGACCTTTTAGCCCTCTCATTCATATGTAAACTAACACCTCCACTTTTCTGAATATTCGTTTTCTCCATTCCAGAGGATCAGATCACCTTCACTTGTGTCTATTACATCCTTCCCTTATTTTCATGGACACACAATAGTTCTAATTATTTTTCATTTCATTCATAAACCCATGCTCTTCGCTATTTATTATCCTCTTATGTTTCATATCACAATCCCCCATAGACCATGATCATTACAAATGAGTTCCTAGATAATGATCACTCAAGATTGTTTGGCCAATCAAGACTTTCAAATAATGGTTTTAAGATCAGAAAGGAGTATATGAAGTAACCAAGAAAGGTAGTTGCAGCCATGATGAAATATGTTTCTCCCCCTTCTACAGGCTCATGACACTACATGTACATAAATAAAGAAGGGAGCTTGTGTCACACAAACAGCACAATTCATATTTCATTGCTTGTCTATCTTTGAGGGTCTTCTGGACAATTAACTTTCCAGTCAGTTTATTTGTTTGGTTGCCCCCCATCTCATATCCAATAACTCTTTGATCTAAATTTGAAGTGAGAGTTTGGCCACAAATCATCTAGTGAGTTTTCATAGCCAAGGGCACAATGAAAGTTCTCCCAGTTCCAATCCAACATTTTAACTGTTACAAATACTGGCTAGCCATACACAACCACCTTATGTTACCCAGAGCATCAGGCTAGAACTTTGTTCTAAAGTAAAAAAGGGTAGGAGGAGAGACTTCCGGTTTGTCGGCTTCGCGAGCGGCAGGGATTTGCGAAGCTGCGCGATCCCTGCCGCGCTAGCCGTTTTTGGGGCTCCGACCCAGACGGGTGCGGAGCTAGGCTGCCCTGCAGGGGCAGCTGAAGGTAGGGGGATCCGGAGAAGGGACTGGGGTGTTGCAGACCCCTCCCTGGCCGGCAGAACCCCTTTTCCCAGGACGGTGCAGCGGCGGTCCGTAATGGCCGCCACAAAGAAGCTGGCAGCCGGGTAAGAATGCGCAGGAGGAAGTGGAGAAAGTGCTTGAGAGGAGAAAGTTTTTCTTGGCTCCTAGGACTCTAAGATATATTTAATAAAATTCCTGAAAAGTATGACTTTCTGAATAATACCTGCCAGAAGAGGAAAAAAGCGGCTGTTTGAAGGTGCTGAAAGGATAGCTTTCCCTCTTTTCCTACGGAATAAATAACTGGATATTAAGAAACCTATTTTTTTAGGTGAAAATTGGTTTTAAGCGATGAGTGGGAAGAGAGGATTAAAAAGAAAATATTTGTATGCTAAGACTTTGTTGGAGCAGATGCCTTAAGGATTTGAAGACTAGAATATATTGTAATAAGATTTTAAACAGATTTGGACTTTCTTTCTTTTTGATTGATATTACCCCAGAAGGAGAAAATGAGAACTCTGCCTTGGTTTGGACTGATTGATAACTTTGGGACTGTTTTATCTTTTTTATTTTCTTTTGAATATTCTGGTTGTTGTAAGAAGAAAGAAGGAGAAAAGAAAAGAAAAGATTTATAATGGCTCTTTCTGTTGAGGAACTAAGAAAAGAATATGAACAAGCAAAAAAAATGGTAAAGATGGTGTGGAAGAAGCTTTCCTTTTCTTAGAAATGGTGCTTACTAATTATCAACAAACATTACAACAGATGAAGACAGCAGAGGAACAAGAAAGAAAGGAAGGAGCCATCTTTAATGAATCTCAGAATTTGATCCAGAAAGAAGGAAGAGAGAAAGAAAAGAAAAGAAGAGAAAAGAAGAAAACTAAAGGACTTAAGGACTTAAGATCTAAAAAAACATTTAAGAAAGGGAAAAATAAAGTGCAAAACCAATATGATGATAGTAAACAAAAGGGAAGAGGAATACGACAGAGAAGGGAAGCCGGTAAGGCAGAGGCTAGAAGAAGGGGGGTAGAAAGGTTTGTTGGGAGAAGAAAGAAAGGGAAAAGGTGGAGAAAAGCTACAATGTTTTGAAATTAAATGAAAAAAAGGAATTTTTTATGGATAATGGATAAAGTATAATTTTTTAAAAAAAAAAAAGATTTTGCAAGGTACATAAGATGAGATGGTAGTATTGCAATGGTTTAAGAGTTGACAAGAGATTAAAATGTTAAAATGTTTAAAAATGATTGGCTTTAAAACTTAATAATAGGAGAGGTTTAGAATATTGTTTTAATTAAAGAGTTTAATAAAATTATGGTATTGATGTTATTATAAAATTTTTATTATAGTATTTTTTTTTAATATTTGGATTTATTGTCTAATTATGCACTTAATTGTGTTGGATGTATTAGTTAGATAGAATGTACCAAGCAAAATCTGATTGGGTATTAGATATTATTTTAAAGATTAATTTGATTAACTTAGGGGGGAGATAGAAAGGCATCATACTCTGATTAATGATTTCAGGAGAAACTGATTTTCTTTTTTTTCATAAGGAATGAGACAAAGGGATGATAAAAAATGGACAAAAGATACAAATATAATGATTCAAACTAAGATGATTAATTAAGGTAGAATTAAGAAGTGTGAAATATGTGGAGAAGTTAATATAGAAGGCTTAGAATGGTAAATAAAATAAGTAATGATATGTAAGATGAGCATGAATATAATTGAAGTCCATGAAGAGAGAGACACCTGGGTCCAAGTTACTTTCCAAAAGATTTTTTTATGTTTTGTGTGTTGTGTGTATATGTCTTTTTGGGGGAGAATTAGTAAAAACTTGTAGAAATATAGAATGAGAATAATGGTAACTAAGTCAGAAAGAAACAGATGAAATAATAATAATGATATTGAATAAGAGTAAAGAGAAGTAAAGAGAAATTGAATAAGAGGTTTTGGTATGTTATATGGAAATGGTTTAAAACAGAATCATAATTTATCTGACTTGTTAAATTTACAATGGAAAAAGGTTTAAACATGTAATGAATAATGATAATTTGTGTGTTTTAAAAATTAATAAAACTTGTTTTTAAAAAAAAAAAAAAAGGTAGGAGGAGGGGGCGGGGGGGGAAACAGTGCAGAGTCCTACCAAGATTCTGGATAAGATTTATTTATTTATTTATTTATTTATTTATTTATTTATTTATTTATTTATTTATTTATTTTAGTTTAGTTTGTCAAGCATGTATGAAAAAAACAAGATTAAGTATGAATATAATATATGAACATATAAGTATAAACAGGTATAGTACGAATAAATGGGAACAGTAGGAGAGGAACGGTAGGCACGTTGGTACGCTTATGCATGCCCCCTTACAGACCTCTTCGGAATGAAGTGAGGTCCATGGTAGACAGTTTAAGGTTAAAGTTTTGGAGATTTGAGGCAGTGGTGGGATTCAAAAAAATGTACTACTGGTTCTATGGGTGTAGCTTGGTGAGTGTGGTATGGCTTGGTGGGCATGGCTAGGTGGGTGTGAGGATGTAACAATAGAGTCAGGTAATGAGTTCCAGCGTTGACCATTCTGCTACTGAAGTCGTATTTCCTGTAAACGAGTTTAGAGGCGTTTATTTTGAGTTTGTATCTATTGTTTGCCCATGTGTTATTTGAAGCTGAAGTAGTCATTGATGACTACTTCAGAAGCCCAAGGCTTCAAGGTTTCCTCCTGGACAGCCCATACCGAGGTTCAGAAATACTTGAATCTTGAACTTTAGCACTGACTGTGTTTTCATCAAAAGGTGTATACATACCGTTTTGGTCTCTGTTCTGAAGCAAAGATAGAATGCTAGATCTCTCTGCTGAAATGTACATCAACAATCCTTATCATTCCACTGGCTTATTTTTGCATTTACTTAGCATCCCTAGTTGTTACCAAGCAACTTGGGATCATGATGCCACTGTAAGGTTGTTTTGGTCTCTTTTGTTCCTTTCTGTTTCATTTTAGGATTCATTCACATGCCCTGCTTGTCAATGGATAGAAGAGACAGCCAGGGCTATTTTGAGGTAGCAACTTAGCCAGATTACAGATAGCATTAAACAAGATCTCACCCATCAGGAGGGCCACCTAATATTTGTTTATTCACAATATTTTTATCCCACACTCTCACAGTAAAAGAATGCTCAGGGTGTCTCACTCTATGTTAAAAACAATCCAGAAAGCATGTCTTAAGAACAAAATAAAATCAAAGCAGGAGCAAACAATTTTTTAAAAAACAAGCTTAAAGCAAAAGGCCTGTCATTCAATCTTCTGTACCACAAAGAAAAAAAAATAGCCAAATGATTGAAGTTGAGCTCAGGCAATCTTACCAAGATATAATCTGAGAAAAGGCCTTCTAAACATCTTCCTAATTTCTCATTCAGTGAATTGCAAAGAACTCACCTTTAACAGAAAAACAGAATAACAGATTTGGAAGGGACCTTTGAGGTCTTCTAGTCCAACCAACTGCTCAAGCAGGACACCCTATGGTATTTCAGACAAATGGTCATTCAATCTCTTCTTTAAAACTTTCAGGATTGCAGTATCCACAACTTCTGGAGGCAAGAAATTTCTCCTTAGTTCTTTTTTTAATATTTATTTATTCAAAGTTTCAAAAATTTTAAAAAAGAGAAACAAGTTCTCACATTTTACAGCAATATCATAGCAGTGTACATGTCCTTTAATAACAATTAAATTCATTTACATAAATTTTATATATATATATATATATATATATATATATATATATATATATATATATATATATATATATTATATATATATATATATATATTCTGAGGTTCTCTGGGTATTTGTATGTGGATCTTTGGTTATTCGGGTTTTCTCCGCGTAAGATTGGAAGTATCTAGGCAACGTTTTGATGAAGTCTCATTCATCATCTTCAGGCTTGTGTCTTCAGCTATATGCTTCTCAGAGTGAGTCTCTGAGAAGCACAGAGTCTCTGAGAAGCACAGAGCTGAAGACACAAGCCTGAAGATGATGAATGAGACTTCATCGAAGCGTTGCCTAGATACTTCCAATCTTACGCGGGAGAAACCCGAATAACCAAAGATCCATTATTATATATATATATATATATATATATATATATATATATATATATATATATATATGTGTGTGTGTGTGTGTGTGTGTGTGTGTGTGTGTGTGTGTGTGTGTGTGTATGTATATGTATATGTATATGTATATGGAGTTTGCTGTGTTCTGCTTGATTTCTGCTTTCAAACTCCAAGACCAATAAACACAGACCAAGACTCCCAACCAATCAGGATGGATAAAAAACCATTCTGGCACAGCAATAGGCTGCCCCAAATTTAAATCTGAAACCACTGTAAAAGTCTGGCTCACAGATGAACACTATACAGAAGCCTGATGATGGCAGATGAGATTCTGCCAAAACACTGCTACAACTTTAAAAGCACAACTACAATGACGTGGGAAAATACCCGAACAAAGCTGAATGCCATACATGTAAGTACCCACGAAAACTTAAGAATACACACACACACACACACACACACACACACACACGTAAAATTGGAAGTATCTAGGCGACGTTTCGATGAAGTCTCATTCATCATCTTCAGGCTTGTGTCTTCGGCTTTGTGCTTCTCGGAGTAATGTGAGCTTGCAGCTGCTTCTTCCTTTTAACTGCTAGTGGGGGTGTGACTTGATTGGATGGGGGCTTGGCTGTGTTCTGATTGGGTGGGGGGGGGTGTTCTCATTGGTTGGGGGTTTGGCTGTGTTCTGATTGGTTGGGGGGGTTGACTGTGTTCTGATCTGTTCAGGTGGGGGCTTGGTTGTACTCAGATTAGTCTTAGTTGCCGGGGGATTTGAGCTGGTGAGCTGTGATCCTGCTGTTTGGCTTCGTGTTCGTGGTCATGCCACATCTTCATGGTGGGTGTGCTTTCACTTCATGTATGGATCGGAGGGGTTTGAAGCGGTAGTGATGCAGCTGCGGTACAGCTTCTGGTCCATGGTCGTGTCTCATCATCTGTGTGGGTGTGAGTCTGCTTTCTACGTGGAAGTGTGGTGGTAGCATCTTGTGTGGCCCTCGTGGGTGTGGTGTCATTCTTCATGTTAGGTACTCGTTTGTTAATGAGGACGGGTTTCCAAATGGCTGGTAGGCAGGAGGTATCATCTCGTTTACTCATGCTGTGTGGGCGTTTTTCTATCTCTATGGCTTCTCTGATGATTCTGTTGTTGAAGTGTTCAGTTTTGGTGATAGTTCTGGTATTTTTAAAGTCAATCTCATGTCCTGTGGCTTTGAGGTGTTGGACCAGGGAAGAGGTCGGTTCTTCTTTTTTGATTGAGTTCTTGTGTTCTTCAATATGTGCACTTATTCTTCTGTTGGTTTGTCCGATGTATGTGGTGGGGCAGGCGGTGCATGGGATTTTGTATACTCCTTGGTTTTCTAACTCGATTCTGTCTTTAGGGTTTCTTAGGATGGTGGATATTTTTCTGTTTGTGCAGAATGCTGTCTTAATCTTGTGTTTTTGGAGGATCTTGCTGATTTTGTCTGTAGTTCCTTTTATATATGGGAGGAGGGCTTTGCCATTCTCTTGTTCTCTGTCTTGGATTTTGGTTGGGGTTTCTTTTTGGATAAGGTGGGTCATCTTCTTTCTTTGGAATCCATTGGCTGTTAGTATGTTAGTGAGAGTGTTGTAGTTTGGTTTTTAGGTGTTGTTTGTCGGCTAAGCATTTTGTTCTGGAGATGAGTGTCTCGGCTACGGAATTGATCTGTGCTGGGTGGTAGTATGAGAGTGCATGTAGATAGCGGTTTGTATGTGTTTTCTTCTGGTAGATGGTGTGTACTAGGGAGCCATTGGATTTTTTGTATACTAAGACATCTAGGAAGGGAAGTTGATTGTTAGCTTCTGTTTCCATGATGAATTGTATTTTGGGGTGTAGGCTGTTGAGGTGTGTGAGGAAGTTGTTCAGTTTTTCTTTCCCGTGTGGCCAGATTATGAAGGTGTCATCTACGTATCTGAGCCAGAGTTTGGGTTTGTGATCATATTTTTCTAGAGCTTGTGTTTCAAAGTGTTCCATGTAGATGTTTGCGATGACAGATGAGAGCGGTGATCCCATGGGTGCTCCTTCTATTTGTTTGTATTTTTGTCCGTTGTAGGTGAGATATGTATTGGATAGGCAGTGGTTGGTCAGATCTAGGATGTGCTTGGGGGGGTTGTATTTGTTTTGGATGGCTGTCAAGGCTTCTTTTATAGGCACTTGGGTGAAGAGGGATATGACATCGAAGCTCACTAGTAGGTCTCTCGGCTGTAAGTTTTGTTTCTTGATGATCTCAATGAACTGGAATGAGTTTCTTACATGTGAGTTGATGGATTCTGCATAGGGCTATAGTTGTTTGGTGAGAAATTTGGCTAGGTTTTGTAGAGGTGAGCCTATGGAGCTGCCTATTGGTCTAAGTGGGGTTCCTCCTTTGTGTATCTTGGGGAGACCATAAAGCTTAGGGCATCTGGATGATTTCTCTCTGGGTATGATTCTTTGCTGGATTTCTTCGCTGATGAGGGAGGCTTTTATTTTGGATCTGGTGGTTTTTTCTAGGTAGGTGGTGGGGTCTGTGTTTAGGGGTTTGTATGTGGGGTCTTGGAGTAGGTTGGTTAACTTGGTTTGGTAGTCAGACGTGTTCATAATCACTGTCACGTTGCCCTTGTCTGCTGGTAGGATTATTATGCACACCCCCAGCCAATCAGCCAATTATTATACACACCCCCAGCCAATCAGAACACAGCCAACCCCCAACCAATCAGAACACAGCCAAACCCCCAACCAATGAGAACACAACCAAGCCCCCACCCAATCAAGTCACACCCCCACTAGCAGTTAAAAGGAAGAAGCAGCTGCAAGCTCACATTACTCCGAGAATCACAAAGCCGAAGACACAAGCCTGAAGATGACTAATGAGACTTCGTCGAAACGTCACCTAGATACTTCCAATTTTACGCTGGAGAAAACCCAAATAACCAAAGATAGATAGATAGATAGATAGATAGATAGATAGATAGATAGATAGATAGATAGATAGATAGATTACTAATTCCTTCCTTGTTATACTGCTGTTAAAGTGCAATATTTATCAATCTACATTTACTTTACATATATACACACATAGGCTATATATCACATTCTTCTTTATGATTTCATTGGTCACTTTTACAAAACATTTTTACTCCACTTCTTTTTTAACCAGTTATACCATATATTCCATATTGTAAAATATTCTTCTTCTTCCCTGTTTTTTAATAACATAGTTAATCTAATCATTTCTGCCCTTTGATGTATTTTATTAATCACTGCTAGATCTGTGGGTATCATGGTCAGTTTCCAGTTTTGAGCTAGAGAGATTCTTGCAGCGGTTATAATGTATAGTATTAGGTATTGGTGTTTCTTATCCCATATCGTTTCTGACATACCTAACAGAAAAATCTCTGGTTTGAATTTGATCTTTTGTTTTGTTAACTCCTCTAACCATGCTCGAATTTTGAGCCAACACTTTCTCCTTAGTTCTAAGTTGGTTCTCTCATTGCTTTTCGTGCATTGCTTCTTGTCCTGCTCTCTGGTGTTTTGGAGAATAGGCTGACACCACTCTTCTTTGTTGCAGCCCCTCAGATATTGGAACACTGTTATCATGTCACCCCCAGTCCTTCTTTTCATGACAATAGATACATCCAATTTCTGGAACCGTTCTTCATATGTTTTAGCCTCCAGTCCCCTAATCATCCTTGTTGCTCTTCTCTGCATTCTTTCTAGAGTCTCAACACCTTTATTCGGTTGTAGTGACCAAGCCTGAATGCAGTATTCCAAGCGTGGTCTTACCCAAGGTATTATAAAGTGGTGTTAACACTTCACATTATCTTGAACTTGGATTCTAATGTCCTTGCATTTATTTCATTACAAGGTGGTTCCAAATTGTTCAAGAATGGCCTCTCTATCTTTGGACAATCCTGTCTCTAGTGGTCTGAAACTTCCTTGGCTTCACATCCTTCTGGTCAAGGAAATAGTAGCATCCCTCATCACTTCAAAGAGCAAACTGTGCTCAAAAACACCTCTGAAAGAACTTGGGAGGAAATATGATCTTAGATATCTGAATATAAGATAGAAAAATGGAAGCCTGTTTTGGAAAACAGATTTCAGCACAGCATGATGAATTCTCCCATGATGCCAGAAAGTCAGTTAATATTCTAATGAAAATGACATTACCTAATCTCACACATTCAAACTAAGATAGAAACCCAGACTCAATGGCTCTTGGAAATTCACACTCTCTCAAATGAGTAAAAATCAAATAAGTTTGGAAAGGATTATTTAATGGAGACAATTCATACTTTTGTCCTTTCTATTCAAAGTACATCAAGTCTCCCTAGTTTTTGCACTCTCTTTCCTTTTTTTCTTCCTTACTTTTTATTCAATATTTATTTGTTTGTTTGTGATATATACTGTCCATCCATTTTCACAGGAGCTTACAAGAGAACCTGATTCCATTTTTATCCTTCCACAACAGCAGTCATAATGAATTACATGGGGCTGAAAAAAATTGACCTAATGTCACTTGATGAGTTTTCGTGGTTTATGGTAATCTTAAACTTCTCCCTCCCTCTTAATAACAATAATAATAATGAAAACAACCCATCCAAAAATCTGTATATTAAGGGGAATATATATGTCTGAGGAATATTCATGAACAAAATTTACACAACTATTTTATGTAATAAATAATTGTTTGGGGAAAATGAATATTTTTTTGCATTTGGAACTGTACAGTTTGGAAGAAATACACACAAAATGAGAACATAAAAAAATAAAACTGAAACATAAAAAGTCTAAAAGGCTGCAAGAAAAATGAGAAGCTAGAAGGAAAAAATAGTATTCCTAGATTTATCCTTCCATAATTACAGGAAATGGTATCATCTTTCCATGTTGTTATTCTACTTGAAATATTTCTAATTATGGGTTGTAAAAAAATATTTTGCATATGGTAGTGTGTGTGTGTGTGTGTGTGCATGCGTGTGCGCATACATGCATGTGTGCACATGTGAGTTTGTGTGTATATATACATATACATATATTTGCCACCTGTAACTCCAGACTGACTCTTGGTAGCACAGTATAACAAACAATAAAGACATAATGCACAAAATTAACCACAATGAGAAATCCATACAAATAACTTACATGAAAACATCTCCAACAAAGATATTCATCTACCCTAACCCAAGACCTGGAAAAACAACCTGGTCTTCAGGGCCTTCCAGAACATCAGCAGAGTGGGAATCCCATGAATTTTGGAGGTGGGGAATCTTATTCTAGAGGGCAGCTATCTGTAGAACAACTACAGGAGTCAACTGATTCCATCCCAAGTCCCATTAGTGCTTTTTCTGGAGGCAACTGGACTTTCTTGTTTTTTCTTTGAAGATGTCTCATTTTTCATCCAGGAAGCTTCTTCAGCTCTGACAAGACAGTGGGGAATGGAAGGATTTAAATTCCTTGCAGACAGCTGGTCATTTGCATCTTTTAGAAGGCTATTGAAGCACTTGGAGATTTATCTGTGTGCTCAGGGTCACCTGAGTAATGCTCCTGGTTCCTATAGTCTGCATTTTTTTTCTGGAAACCCATTCATCCATCCAATCCACAGATGAACCTCCAAGTGCTTCTAAAAAGATGCAAATAACCAGCTGTCTGCAAAGAATATAAATCCTTCCACTCCCCAGTATCCTGTCAGAGCTGAAGGAGCTTCTTGGATGAGAAGCAAAATGTCTTCAAAGAAAAAACAAGAAAGTTCAGTTTCCTTCAGAAAAAAGCCCCTTTGGGATGACTGAGAATCTCTACAGCAGGGGTGTCCAAACTTTCACCTTCCCTGGGCCACATTAGAAGATGAAAATTTGGTTTGGGCCGCACATAATTAAATTAAATTAAATTAAATTAAATTAAATTAAATTAAATTAAATTAAATTAAATTAAATTAAATTAAATTAAATTAAATTAAATTAAATTAAATTAAATTAAATTAATAGTAAAATAAAATAAAATAAAATTATTATTTATTATTTATTATTAATTATTTATTAAAAATTATTTATTTTTTATTTTATAATTTTCCGGCCAAATTTTGTGGGGTGGGGAGGAGGGGGAAGAAAGCTCTCCCGCCTCGTGCCTACCTCTCCTCCTGCAAATTATTTATTTTTATTAATTTTTCGCCAAATTTTGCGGGGAGGGGAGGGGGAAGAAAGCTCGCCCGCCTCACGCCTACCTCTCCTCCTGCAAATGCAGCAGTGGCGGCAGCGGTGGCGGGGGCAGAAGCAGCAGCTGCGGTGGCAGCAGCGGGGGCAGAAGCAGCAGCGGCGGCAGCTGCGACAGGGCAGAAGCAGCAGCGGTGGCGGCGGCGGCAACAGCAGGAGGTGGCGGGACGGGACTTTTGGGCTGTGGCTGCCTGCCTTTTTGTTGCTTGCCTCGCCCCGACTCGCGCCTACCTCTCTTCCTGCAAATGCAGCAGCGGCGGCGGGGGCAGAAGCAGCGGCGGTGGCGGCGGGGGGGCAGAAGCAGCAGCGGCGGCAGCGGGGGCAGAAGCAGTAGCGGTGGCGGCGGCAGCGGCAACAGCAGGAGGTGGTGGGGCGGGACTTTTGGGCTGCGGCTGCCCACCTTTTCTGTTGCTCGCCTCGCCCCGCCTCGCGCCTGCCTCTCCTCCTCCTCCTCGCTGGATCTTTCATGAAGGTTGGGGTGGGCATTGGGCCGCATTACGAGGCGACCTGGGCCGCATGCGGCCCGCGGGCCGTGGGTTGGACAAGCCTGCTCTACAGACTTCCATCCTAGGTGTTTCTCCAATTACTTCTTTCAAACACAAGGCACAATAGATCTGCTATAGAGTGCAGCCCTATTCTGATCCTATCCATGCTGGCTTAATTTTATAATTTGCACTCATAGCCTTCAATAAGTTCTACACTGTATCCTGCTTACATATCCATGAAGCACCAACAAAATAAAAATATCCATTCTGCTCAACCTTGGTGCACTTTGTTATTTCATAATGAATCCACAAATCACCTGCCAGCCAAAAATCTTTCCATCCTCATTATGAGTACATGAAGTATCCAAAGGGGCTGGGTGGGTGGGTAAGAAAAGGAACATTTGCAGGCCAAGTACATAGGCATCTGCTTCAGTCTTTTTTTTTTCTCCCTAGATACCATTAAAAAATAAATAAAGAAACCCTCACTCTTCCCTTTCCAGTCAGTTGCACCATGCAAACAAGATGTGGTAAGAAGGTTGCACTAGTTCCATAGCAATAGAAGATTTGTCTCGTCGTCACTTTTTCACCCTGTCTGCCAGAATTCTGCCAAGCATTTTCCCATAAATATTTAACAGACTAATTCTCCTGCTTTTACATTCGTTCTTGTTACATTTCCCTTTGTAGGAGAGCATTCTTCCAACTGTCAAGCAGAGAAGCAGCTTTTGCACAGGTTAAACAAGGCACAAAGCCATTTCCTAGGCAAATAACATTCATATTTTAGCGTTTCTTTGGCAAGAAACATTATCTATGCCTGCAATTTCATCATTTTTCAAAATTCTCACAGCATTTATTCCTTCCATGTTTTTATTCAATGCTGTCATGATTGGTATTCATTCAACATATAAATCATTCCTGTATGTGTAATTATGATCAATATATGGATTCTTACTTATAGACATAGTCTTAAAATGGTATCTTCACTTTTCTTCAAGGATTAATCGATTTCTATCTACCAAAAACAGCTATACAGTTCCATTATAACTTTCGCATGTTTGGTTTCACATACATACAACATCCTTTCCTTTCCTATTTCATTCCCTTCCCTTCCCTTCCCTTTCCTCATTTCCTTCCCTTCTCTTTCCTTCTTTCCTGCTATTTATCATTTAGTCTTTCACATTCTAAGTCATGAGAGTCTTTTGGTGCTCTCTCAGATTGGTTGTTTTCTTGGAAATGTTTCATTATCCAACTAAGTAACATCATCTGTACTAATCAGCACAGGGAGTAGAGTTTGCTCTCCTTGGGACACAATGATGCACTTTTCAAAGTTATTTCTTTCTTTGCTCTAACAATGTGATCATCATATCATCTTCATCCCATAAATAAACAGTTTTTACTTAGCTATATCAGTGTTAAAGCAATACTTTCCCCTTATTCAGGCACTGTCCAAGAGGAACCTCAGTGTGTGTGTGGTCTGGTTTTATCCTCCATTATCTTGGAGAACAGGCAGGCAAAAGACAAAATCTCACAACAAAATCTCCCAAGAGAGCTGGGATAGAGATCAGCAAGAGCAACAACCAACACCATACCATTATCATTTTCTGCTTATTCTAGGTCTTTCCCCAATATTGAGCCATTGGCTCAATATTGGGGAAAACTTTTATGCTCCATTCTGAAATGATCATTTAAATGTCATTAGCTCTTTGCAAGAATGTTTTTGCATCCACTATTCTATATATGTGGCTTCTGCATAAGCCAGAAACCTATATTAGAGTGAGTGCTTCAGTTTTCAGCATGCCTGGATTGTCAGAATTACCAAAGATATGACTGCAGACCTCAGGTTTTAAGAGAATGCTCACTCCCTCAGGAAATGGCTTAATCAACAGAAGGTTGACAAATACAGCTTAGGAGAGAATAAAGCCATATACTTAACAAAAGTTTTTTCCTATTGCAGTATACAGACGTGAAGCCAAGGCCTTTATATGGATTTATGATATGTTCCTCTTGGATTTAGATTCTAAGTCTCTTCTCTTGCACTTCTGAGTCAACATATTGGCTATTCCCTTTATGGCCTTAAGACAGGGGTATCAAACTCAAGGCCCTGGGGCCAGATGTGCCCCACGGGGTGCTTAGATCTGGCCTGTGGAGCTGCCCTGGAAACAGTGAAGGACCGGCCCACAGAGCCTCTGCCAGCAAAAATGGAGCTCAGGAGGGCATCATGCAGCCATCCTGAGCTCCGTTTTCACCGGCAGAGGGTTGCCGGAGCCCATAGCAGCTGAGGATGGAGCTGAGGTCTGCAGTCATATCTTTGTTTTCACTGGCAGAGTGCTCGGGTCATAGGTGCCCTTGACATGAGTAATGTTGAGCTAATCATACCCACTCTGGCCCCACCCACCCCAGTCCTTCAAGGTCAAACACAACCTTGATGTGGCCCTCAATGAAATAGAGTTTGACACCCCTGGCCTAAGAGGCACCAGCTGTATGTTGATATGACAATTCTCTCTAACCTGGATACTACGGGTTCCTCTTTACTTACATGATGAAACTAAAAAAAAAAGCCCCTGAGGGATGTGAAGCAATATTTGAATGAACTTATTTATACCTTACAGTTTTCAGTCTCACATGATACTTAGGCATAGTGTTCCTGAATGTTCTTCAAATATAAAGATTTCAGCTATCAGAATTCTTATGCTAGCCAAGTTGGCTGGAAAATGTGGGAACCAACTTTTCAACTTTGCAGGCTTCCCAGATTGGGAAAAGTATCTTTATTCTATTAAAGTTGATACCATAACAAATGTGTTATCCTTTAGGACATGAAATAGCTCTGCTTTTTTTAAAACTTTATCTTCCTCTGTATTATTAGAGTTGTCATGGCTTTGTGTTTTTCCATTGCAGCCAAAAACCTTGCAGTCAGAAATACATTAGGAACGTCTCTTTTTATGCTGAATTAAAATAGCATGCTTGTGTTTGGTAAGAAAAAAAATTAAAGACCTAATTTGGTAATTGAGTGGTTGCCACTGGAAAGGAGTTGTCGTAGCCAACATTCTTGTAAAAATGTTAACATTATTTTTTGAGTTGCAGAATTGGAGAGATAGCAGTGGCACAGCAAGTAATTATCCAAGAAAAGGCTAATTTCTAAGGGTAATCCCTTACCCAGAAGTGAATTATTCAATTAGATTAGTGCTAATGCTACTATCCAAACACAGTTCTGATCATGATGCTGGCTTTAGAGTATCTCAAGTGTAAGAATATCTGGTGACATTTTAAGTTCTACAAATCAACTTCAGGGCAATAAATCTCATGAATGTATAAAAGTAAAGTCTTCAACTCACAGTTTTAAAACAGGTTTACCCAATCTGGAACAAAGTCCTAGAAAGGCAGAACTAATCTTTGTTTATTCCTGCATAAAGATCAATATTCTTGATGAAATCAAGGGTGTTTTGGTCTCAGCTCTTAGGCACCATTTCAGATATTATATACTTGAAAAGCTTCCGCATTACTGGTTTAACCTTTTTAAAAACTTTAGGATGAAAAGCAACTTTGATATCACTTAACAATTGCTCATTTCATTTTGTAATGAAATTATCTAATTTTGTTTTTTAAAACAGAAAACTGATAATAGGAAGGAAGGAAGGAAGGAAGGAAGGAAGGAAGGAAGGAAGGAAGGAAGGAAGGAAGGAAGGAAGGAAGGAAGGAGTCTTGATTTTAGTTATTTGATATTACAATGTAGTCAAGCTTTTTTAAAAAATATGAATTGTAGGTTCCCTTCCACATTGGGAATGTATGAAAACATTGCCTTTTACATCAGTGCCCCACAACCTTTTGGGCACCAGGAACTGGTTCCAGGGAGAGAGCTTTTTCCACGGACCAACAAGGGTGTAGTTCCGTGTGCTTCCTGCATCTCATGGATGGGGCTTCTCTTGTTTGCGTGGCCTGGTTTCTGGCATGCCACTGTCTGGTGACATTCTTGAACCAGGAGTTGGGAACCCCTGTTTTACATCAATCTCATTATAGTTCTCTTGTGTACTACAACAACCCCAAAATTATGTTAGCTGATAAATCTCATAATCTCCAGTCAATTTATGGGACATATAATCCAAGGGTCTTCAAACTTGCCAAGTTTAAGACTAGTGGACTTCAACTCCCAGAATTCCTGAGCTAACATGACTGGAGGAGTTGAAGTCCTCAAGTCTTCAAGTCCTCAATTCTGGGAGTTGAAGTCCTCAAGTCTTAAAGCTGTCAATTTTGAAGACCCCTGATATAATCCAATGGGGGATATTAAGTTGAGGAATGTTGTGCTACAGGATATTGAAGATAGTACAGTATATGTCACAAGGTTCATTTCCAAACATGATGGTACCATGGATAGAGACACAACTCCTATATTTTTTCCTTGCCCATTATTTCTAGTTCCATGTATGCTTTCCATACCCTTCTTCCATACCCTTGCTTCTGTATTTACCAAGTTGTTCCATACTACAATATGTCATGATCTCTAAGAATTGAGGAGCAGAGGAACAGAGAAGTAGCAGCAATTTAACCCAGTTCAATAAACACCTTTGCTTGTTATTTATTTTATTTATTTATTTTGATTTGTCAATCGCTTACAAGATAATAGGTATGTGTATATACATAGTTATGAATACATGAAATGAGTACATATAAGAAAAAAAAACAAAAACAATAGGACAGGGATGGTAGGCACGTTGGTGCACTTATGAATGCCCCCTACAGACCTCTTAGGAAAAGGGTGAGTTCAATAGTAGACAGTCTAAGGTTAAAGTTTTGGGGATTTGGGAAAGAAACCACAGAGTCAGGTAGAGTATTGACCACTCTGTTGCTGAATTCGTATTTCCTGCAATCAAGTTTGGTGCGGTTAACCTTGAGTTTGTATCTATTGTATGCTCTTGTGTTGTTATGGTTGAAGCTGAAGTATTCATTGACAAGTAAGTCATTGCAATGTATGATTTTATATAGTATACTTAGATCAGACCAAAGACGGCGTAATTCAAGGTTGTCTAGGTCTAGAAATTCAAGTCTGGTGGCATAAGGTATTCTGCAACAAGTAGAGGAGTGGAGAAATCTTCTTGTGAAATATTTCTGGACTTTCTCAACTGTGCTAATATCAGATATGTAATGTGGGTTCCAGACTGATGAGCTGTATTTGAGTATTGGTCTAGCAAATGTTTTGTATGCTCTAGTTCAGGGGTCCCCAACCACCGGGCCACGGACCGGTACCGGTCCGTGGAGCACTCTGTACCGGGCTGCAAAGAAAAATTTTTTTAAAAAATGGCGGCTTTCTTCGCCTTCGGTGAATGCTGCTGGGATCAGGGATCAAGGACACAAATGAAAGAAGGGGAGGGAGGAAGCAACCAAAGCCTGTCCTGCTCTCTGGCTCAGCGGCTTCGGTTTCCTCCCACCTCGTTCCTCTCTCAGTCGCTCTCTCGCTCCTCCACCAGCCCAGGAAGAAACTGCTTCAAAGGAGCCGGCAGGGTGGCTTTTCCTGTCGGCGCAGCTCCCCCGAAGCGCCTGTTCACCCCCACCCCGCCGCCAATCAATCCAGGTTTAATCCAGTGCTCCGTTCTGCCTGCCTGCCTACCTTCATTTGTTTCGGAGCAGCTTCGGCTGAGAATAATAACTATTCGCCTCTTTTTATCGGCTGAAGCTGCTCCGAAACAACCAGAAACGCAGGCAGGCAGGCAGGCAGGCAGAACGGAGCACTGGATTGAACCGCGCGTGGGTGGGCGGGGTGGGGGTGAACGGGCGTTTCGGAGGAGCTGCGGCGACAGGAAAAGCCACCTGCCCCCCGGCTTCTTTGAAGCAGTTTCTTCCTGCGCTGGATGTTAGAGGTCCATCGTAGCTCTGAATGATCCCTAAACAAGGACTACAGGAGCTTCCTAGGGAAAACACACTGACTAAATGCTCCTCATTCAATTCCTGTTTTCACCAAACAGAGATAAGAGAAACATCTGCATGAAATTTTGTAGCTACACAGCTGGGCAAGACCTAGAACTAGAGAGACTGCAGTCAGGTGTCTTTAATGCTAGTTGTAGGGTAAACATAAAGTTTTGGGAATGGAAAATAGAATCCCCACCCCCCAGCCGGTCCTTGAAAAAGTGTTTCTGCTTGAAACTGGTCCCTGGTACAAAAAAGGTTGGGGACCACTGCTCTAGTTAGTAGTGTGATATTACCAGAGAAAAAGCTACGTAGGGTTAGGTTAACAACTCTTAATGCCTTTTTGGCTATGTAGTTACAGTGGACTCTAGCACTTAGATCATTAGAGATGAGTATTCCAAGGTCCTTTACAGAGCTTGGATCATCAACAAGATCTTGACTATTCAGCTTGTATTTTATTTTCTGATTTTTTTTGCCAATATGTAAGACAGAGCATTTATTTGATATTCACTTCCAAAATGCAAAATCCAAGTAGAAATAGGTTGATGAAAAGACTAGATGTTTGAAACTTGGTCATTTTCATGAACTTTTCCTCCTGTGGTATGTGGAGTTAGTGCCAAACTCTCACACATAATGGCGTGTCTCAGTGAACTCAGATTTTGTAACCATTTGCTATTTAATGCCCTAAGAACAAAAAATATTTCACCAGTTTTTGTTCTTCCCATTTTATTGGCTGTGAAGAAGTAACAAAGAGGTTAGGAGAGAAATTAAAACCATATTGCCCAGAGTTGCTTCAAAACGAGACAGGTAGCAAATGAATTTAGTTAATAAATATTCATTTGCAGGCTATATTTGTAACATAATGCAATAGCAATGCTCTGAAGCACATTAATCACACTTGTTACATGAGAATTTCAGCTTTAGCTTTAACCCATCTGCAGTTAAGAACAGAGAAGTAGCCGCAGAAGGCACCTGTCTTTTACATAATAAGACAAGATGTGAAGCCGGAATTGTTCCAAATTAGCTGGGGAAAAAGAAAGAACAGGACAGAGGAAGGAAGATTTCCTCCTTTATTTGGGAGATTAGATGGGGCATCATAAAATATTTCTACTATCTTAGAAAAGAATCTGAACTTAAGCGGCACTTGAAGTTTTGTAGCAGAAAAGTCCAGATATTCAATCTCTGCATCCTTAGGCATGTCTGAGAAAGATTTGGAACCATACTAACTAGAAGGGGCCACTTTGTACTTAATTATAAGACCATAGTCGTCATCATCATGATCATCATCATCTGCAAATGTTCTTGAAACATTACACTTTTCAGCACTTGAGACCACAGTTCTTAACTATGGTAATGATTTGTTTGCTTCTTTTCAACGGAGGCCAAAAACAGCTTTTCATGGCTTAGAGAAGAACTTGGACAAGTTTAGACAGAAGCCACTTTCAAACTTTTATTTTTCAAAATCAATTACCTTCCCAAGCTGAATAATAGAATGAGCAAAGTGTCAGAGGAATGAAACCCAAGTAAAAACTTCAAGACAGAAAGAATAATAATAATAGTAATTGTAATAATAACCAGCAGCTTCTGAAAAGTACCATTGTAGAAACATCCAGATTTCAAGGTCTAACAAAATTATGGAAGAAATATATTGAAAACTGACGATTATTCTCTGCTATGATTTAAATATAATTGTTCCCATTTGAATGATCAATGTTTAGATGTATTTTATAAACCCCCAGAGGGCAATGCTAAAAGAACTGTCTCTTTACTTTCAAATGAACCCAGGTGGTCCTTTTGTCTTGAAGGCTACTGTGAACACTGCAGACTGACAATAATACTGAAGATTGTGTAAGCCCATTGGGGCATGATGTGGGAGCTGGTGCCTCTGTATGAACAAAGAGGATCATCAGAAATGATGGAAGGTTGGCCTTTAGTGGAAAATAATTCTGAGAAACTCTTTGTGCTGTGTAATGAATAGACAATTTGGCAATGGCAAAAAGAGAAAAAAAAGATAATAGCAAATGAATTTCTCTTTGCCACTTTCATATCCTGCTTGTATCTTCTTGTTGACCTTACAACTGCAAAAAAAAGAAATGCATAATAAAGGCAGAAATGCTTGATGATGAATCATGAGGTTTAGCAATCAGAAAGCAGCCAAGGAAAAAATGACAGCATATTTGTCCAAGAACTGCTGTCTCTGATGGTGGTTTTCTACGAACAAGTATTAGAAGAAGAGTAATTGTTTCTTCACTCCAGGCAGTTCTGTGTCAATTTCTGTATTCTACTTCACAGAGGACAGATGTTTAGAATTCTCCTTTACATGAAGGGCTGGATTTAAATGCAACAGGCTCCAAAAGTTAGGAAAAGTTGACAGCAATCAACCTCCATCACCTGTTCATAACTTTTTCCTAAGGCAGTGAGATTTCCTTCAACTCAAATTGTAACATTTTATTTCTCAAGGTATACATATACATGTTTTATGCAAATTGGAGGCCTCTCTTGTGTTCTTTTTTATTTTTCGTGGTGATTCGTTTCCAATTTTTTTCAAACAATGCTTACCTGGCTGCCATGCCATCTGTTATTTTTTCATAGCAACTGCCCCATTTCACAGAAACATTTTAACCCATAGAGTTCTAAATACGATCCTCCTGTATAGCCATTCCATATGGGGCAAAATGGCTTATGTGCATTTTATAGTAGAAAAAGAAGCATAATTTTTTTCCTTTATGTTCTATTTCTCATTATTTTTATATCTCTTTTCTGCCAAAAGCCACCAAAATGATCCACAAGAAATCAAAGCAAACACTAAATATCATAAAACTATGGAAACAAAAACAAAACCATCTTTAAAATACTAAAACTAGATGATACTGAAAGTCATTTTTAAAAAATCCTGAGTCCAAAGCCATCAAAGACTGCATATGATTCTTCTCTTTTTTTCTTTGCCCTAAACCAGCTGTTATGCTAATCAACTATCATATGCCAAGTCAATAGTGTATATAGGAATTCTCTGCTCTAGATTGTCGTTTTATTTATTTGCACTTAAACGTATAATATTACGAATAGCCAAGGTTTCTTGGCATAAACTGCAAAATTAAAATTAGCATTTGAAAGTTTAAAACCACTTTAAAACAACAATTAAAACCAAGAGTCAACATGTTTTAAAAGGTGTAGTGTTTGGTGTAGTGATTTTTAAAAAGTCAACAAAGACATTAAACTGATCAGCTCAGCAATAAATTGGAGTTGTTGGAAAAATAAATCTAAGCTTAAGCATTCCAGGACTGAGAGCAAAAAAAGCTGCTTAAAGGGAAAATAGACCTTACATGTCTTAATTCTTCCCTCTCAACAATCTGCTAATTCTCTCACCACTGTAATTGCAGCCCAAGTTTAAATATCATATGTATTTCCCACCACATTGTAATTGCCATCTGAGGTTCAATAAACAAAACTTCTGCCTTTCCATTACTGAATAGATGAAATGTACATTTAATCAGCAAATTAAGTACTAACAAAAATTCCTTTTTAAAGATATTGGGGAATTTTAAAATCAGAATTGCCATTAGGACAATGGAGAAAGACCATGAGGATTATATTAGTATCCCACCAATCAGAACTAGGGGTCACCCCTAAAATGGCAACCAAGACCTTAAGATGGTTACAGCTTCTTAGCATGCTGTCCTTCAACAAGATGGTGGTTGGTCTTAGCCTCTTCTATTCTTTTATTAATGTAAAGTAATGTTGGAAGAAATATCCATTTGGTTCAGTTCCAAGCTGGGAGAAAGACACTGGAAACATGGAAGCTGATTGGAAATATGGCTTAATGATTAACAGAACCATTGGCATTTATGGTTCTGGTACAGCTGACAAAATGGAGTTGAGAGTGGGGTTTTTTTTTACCTTCTTTGGGCTTTGTATTTGAGCTTCCTGTTCCTGTACAAGAACATGTCTTCTAATATTCTATTGGCTGTTGTCAGATTCCTATGGGGTCATGTAGGGGTTATGTACGGGTCATAGCTGGTTCTATAGGTAAAAGAGGAAATACAAATCCTAGGTGTTTGTCTGAACTAATTTGGTCAACCCTTTGTTTGTTGCTTATCTGAGTTTCTGTCTTGAGCCAGTCCTCCTAAACGGATTACCAAATCTGCATTTCTAAAAGTTGGCCTCCTCAGTTTCTGCTTTGGACAAGGAAACTGGGACTGGTTTCAAAATAGGCTGGTTCAATCTTTCTTAATGGGCATAAAATATCTGCTGGAGGCTATTAAGAAAGACTGAGTCTGCCTCCTGCCTCTAAAAAAACATGTTTCTCCATTTCTCATTTAGGGAAATATAATATTCTGCCTTTTTAATATTTCCCAAAATATTTCATTCTTCGGGGGAGGGGGGTAGCTGCTGACTTTCTACAATAAGTCAACTGTAGTTTGGCCCCCAACTTTTAAAAAGATTCCTAGTTTAACTCCAGGCCAATTCAAAATGTCTTATGGTAGATGACAGGTTGTGAACCAATTTATGGGTAGATGAAACTCCAGGAATGTACAGGTAGTTCTCGACTTACAACAGTTCATTTAGTGACCCTTCATTTAGTTATAACAGCACTGAAAATATAGACTTATGACCGTTTTTCACTGTTACGACTTTTGCAGCATCTCCATGATCATGTGATCAAAATGCAGATGCTTGACAATTGGTTGTTAGTTATGACCATTGCTGTGTCCCAAGGTCATGTGATCAACTTTTGCAAACTTCTAACAAGCTTGGTTAATGGAGAACCCAGATTCACTTAACAACTGGGTTACTAACTTATCAAGTGTAGTGATTCATTTAACAACTGAGGCAAGAAAGTAAAATGGGGCAAAACTCTCTTAACAAATATCTCACTTAACAACAGAAATTTTCAACTCAATTATTGTCATAAGTTGAGGACTACCTGTATTGAGTGGAACATTCTTTATTTTATCGTGTGTGTGTGTGTGTGTGTGTGTGTGTGTGTGTGTGTGTGTGTGTGTAAATTTGGTGCTAGCCTACGCTGTGCCAGAATGGTTTTTTCTTCACCCTGGTTGGTTGGGAATCTTGGTCTGTGTTTATTGGTCTTGGAGTTTGGTGCTTCTAATATCTTCTGTCTGTTTTGTGGCTTTTTTTGTGTGTCTTGATTGGCTGGCAACATTGTGTTTCCTATATTGGAGGCTTTTAGTGCGGCTTGGCTCCAAGTAAACGGACGGCTATCATTTATTAGGAAGCTAGGTTTCATCTGGGTGCCTGGTTGGGGTGTGTTTGAGCTGGAGGTAACAGGGGGAGTCTGTTTGTGCCCAGGTGTTTGGCCGGCTTGTGGTGTGGAGATTTTTTTGTTTGTGAGTGCAGGCTTCCAAATGATTGATAGTCTGGTGGAGTCATCTCTTCTATTCATGCTTTCAGGTCTTTTTTCAATCTCTATTGCTTCTCTGATAATTCTGTAGCTGAGGTTTTGTATAGTGGCTAGGGTTTTGGTGCCATTGAAGTCGATGCTATGACCTGTGGCTTTCATGTGTTGGACTAGTGAGGAAGTGTGTTCCAGCTTTTTTACTTCATTTTTGTGTTCATCCAGGCGGGTACTTATTCTTCTATGGGTCTGTCCAATGTATGCGGCAGGGCATGATGCACAGGGGACTTCATATATGCCTTGGTTTTCCAGGTCAATTTTGTCTTTGGAGTTTCTTAGGATGGCTGCTATTTTTCTGTCTGTTTTGAAGGCAGTCTTGATGTGATGCCTGTGTAGTATCTTACTGATTTTGTCTGTAGTACCTCTTATGTAGGGCAGGACAGCTGTTCCATAGGTCTGCTCATCTTCTAGGTCTCCATTATGTCTCAGTGTGTTTTTGTGGATCAGGCCAGTGATTTTGCTTTTGTGGAAGCCGTTGGCTGTCAGTACTTTAGTCAGGGTGCATAGTTCAGTCTTTATGTGTGTCTTGTCTGCCAGGCGTTTGGTTCTGGCAATTAGTGTTTTGGCCACAGAGTTTATCTGTGCTGGGTGGTGGTGGGATTGGGCATTGAGGTAGCGGTTGGTGTGTGTTTTCTTCTGGTATATGGTGTGTCCTAGTGTGCCATCTGTTTTTTTTTTTTTTTTGTAGATTAGTACATCTAGGAATGGTAGTTGTTTGTTTGTTTCTGTTTCCATGGTGAATTTGACTTTGGGGTGTGTGCTGTTTAGGTGTGTTAGGAAATTGTTTAGGTTTTCTTTTCCATGGGGCAAAAAAACAAATGTGTCATCGATGTATGTTAACCATAGTTTGGGTTTGTGGGTGGCATTGGCTAGGGCTCTGGATTTGAATTCTTCCATGAACAGGTTTGCAATGATGGGTGACAGTGGTGATCCCATAGGGGCTCCTTCAATTTGCTTGTATCTTTGTCCTTTGCACTAAAAGCCTCCAATACAGGAAACGCAATGTTGCCAGCCAATCAAGACCAAAAAAAAGCTACAAAACAGAGAGAAGATATTAGAAACACCAATCAAGCAGAACACAGCAAACTCCAAGACCAATAAACACAGACCAAGACTCCCAACCAATCAGGATGAAGAAAAAAACCATTCTGGCACAGCAGTAGGCTAGCACCAAATTTAAAACAGAAACGGCTGTGAAAGTCTGACTCATAGACGAACACTATACAGAAGCCTGATGATGGCAGATGAGATTCTGCCGAAACGTTGCTACAACTTTAAAAGCACAACTATAATGACGTGGAAAAATACCCGAAAAAAGCTGAATACCATACATATAAATACCCGTGAAAACTTAAGAAAACAAATATCTATATCTATATCTATATCTATATCTATATCTATATCTATATCTATCTATCTATATCTATATCTATATCTATATCTATATCTAATCTATATCTATATCTATATCTATATCTATATCTATATATATAATATATAATTATATATATAATATATAATTTCCATAAACATTGCTATGTATTTCAGAGATACAATAGAAATCTCAAAAATTAGATTAATTAGATCAAATCTGCTAGCACTGATGCACCTGACATATTTTTCAACAACTTCTGCTTATTTTATTGTTTATTTTGCAATTCATATTTTCACAAAAATTATCCCGCTTTTTATTTTACTGTAGAAGAAAGACAGGATAAACAAACCTAAGAGGGCTTTTCCATTTAAGAGTAGGCGGGAAATGTGTCAAAATAAATAAATAACAGAAAGATAGAATATCTATAAATTATAAGCTAATAACAAATGGTACAAAAATGGTGAATTTCTAGGAAGAAAACTCAAGATATTGGAGACTGCAAATGTATTCTTAGGATTGGATTACAAAAAGTATAATACAACTTCTGATGAGTTCAGCTCAGATGAGTTAAGATGGTTTTGAGGTGAGATTTGATATCTGGCACCATACCCTGAGTTATCTGGATGATAGAGGGTTGGAATAGAATGTACCTCACAACAACCAGTAAAATATCTTTGACCAAAACTTTTGATCAGAAGGACTTGAAATGTTTTCTGGAAACATGGAATAAAAAACAGTGAAATAAATACCTCAGGCAAAGACTTATGCATTGTAGAAATATGAAGCATGTGGCTGGGCATATTTAGCCTTGAAAAGAGCAAAGTTGATTTATGTTAAACAAACACATTAGAAGGGTTTAAATTTGAAATCCTCTATAGCAGGGGTCCCCAACCACCGGTCCGCGGACCGGTACCGGTCCGCGGAACAACTCCTACCGGGCCGCTGGTTGCTGGCGCGCCATCTTTGTGAAAAAGTGCTGCCGGTGAGCTTTTCCGGGTAGAAAGCTCACCGGCAGCACTTTTTCGTCAAAAAAAGATGGCGGCACCCACCTGATGCTGGTACCGGGCCGCGGCGCCCAGCTGATGCCAGTACCGGGCCGCGGCATAAAAAAGGTTGGGGATCACTGCTCTATAGGACTGTAGGGGACTGGGCTAAGTGAGCTCAGCATTCCTTGCAATTTTGTGAAACCTATCATTCCCTTAAGTTTTATTTTATTTCAAGTACCATAAATTCCACCCAACAGTCTTAGGATCAGTCTGGTTAGGTATTATGAACTTGGCTCAACACCCCTAGAGTTTCTCAAGATGGAGAAAATTGGAATAAATAAATGGCTGCGTTGTAGTACTTTTGTCATTTCTTATTATATCACCAACCCACTAACTTGAGCAGTTCAATGACAAGAGATTCAGGGCTCTTCTGTGTTTCCTTTTTGCATTTAAACTCCAGTTTATAAGCACAAATCCTTTGTGCACATTCAGCCTATATGCCGTTATGAATGCTTTTCAACACCTTTTTGTAGTGGGCCTAAAAGCAATAGAAGAAGAGCAACTTTCAGCAAGGAAACAGCATAAAGCCAACGGTCAAGAAGCCATTATCTCCACACTTAGTTTTTCAACTTCATAGTGCATCTAATGGGGTGTAGAAATAAAAAAATAAAAGTATCACAACATTGAATGTATAATGCAATGTCCCTGTTTTTGCAAGCAAAAGTTAGATAAAACTGTACATTGTTTTGTAGTAGATCTCAGAGTGAATTGTAGTAGAACCAACAAAGTTTCCTGTGGCAATTAAAGAATGAGCTTTATTTTATTAAAACAGAATTTTGTAGGTTGTAGTCCACATTATCAGAAGGGTGGAATGTAGTTCTGAGATATATCAATAGAACAGAACAGAACAGAACAGAACAGAATATTCTTTATTGCCCAATGTGATTAGACACACAAGGAATTTGTCTCTCATACATAAGCTGTCAGTATACATACAAACAACAAAGTGATAAGTCATAGATCATAAATCATAAGATACAACTGATAAATTACAATATACCAATAGGATAAGATAATAGGAAAGATGAGAAGATGAGAAAGATAATAGCAAAACAGTCCTACTACACTACATGAGTAAATTATGTTTAGGCATAGGACAGTGCTGTGGGAATTAGATGTTTAACAGCATGGTGGCATGTGGAAAAACTATCCTTGTGTCTCGTTGTAACAGATAACAGATAATCAGAGTTGAAAGGGACCTTATAGGTCATCTAATCCAACCCCCCCACCCAAGCGGGAGACCCTACACCATTTCTGACAAATGGCAGTCCAATCTCTTCTTGAAACTCTCAACTGATGGTGCTCCCACAACTTCCGAGGGCAAGCTGTTCCATTGGTTGATTGTTCTCACTGTCAGAAAGTTTCTCCTTATTTCCAGGTTAAATCTCTCCTTGTTCAGTCTCCATCCATTGTTCTTTGTCTGGCCTATAGGCACTTTAGAAAATAGCTTGACCCCTTCCTCTCTGTGGCAGCCCCTCAAATATTGGAAGACTGTGTTAGGAATGATAGTCACCTAACAGTTGGGTTGGAAATATATAAACCAGGATAGTTATTTAATACTGTATCTTTAAGAGAATGCTGTAAGTGTGATTGGCTGAGGTTCCTCCAACGGCCATAAGATGGAGGCAGAAACCTGGTTTCTTCCTCCTTGCATTTCCTGTTTTGCCGTATTGCCTGATCATCGTTTTGCTTGGATTGCTGTGAGTCTTGCAACTCTTAGCAAACTTTGTTTACTGAACTTTGTTTATGATACTTGACTTCATTTTTGGATTATCCCTGGACTGATACTAACTGCTTTAACCATGTATGATTTGGACTGTTTGTTGGTCTTTGTTTACCCGTTTACCGGAAGTAAAACCTACATTTTACTATTTAGTGTATCTGTATGCTGGTTGTGTGTTATTCAACATCATTCTCACTATGTTTCCCTGAGTGCACTCATTCTCCTAATGGGGAATACCTTAACAGACCGCTATCATGTCTCCCCTGGTCCTTCTCTTCACTAGACTAGCCATGCCCAGTTCCGTTTTGTTTTGGCATGCAATGTCAAATTCATATCTATGTGAAGCTATTGAGCGTAGTGAGGGGTAATGAGATTAATACCATATAATGGAGCACTAATGAGAGATAACGACACAGAATTATAATGTTGGAAAGAGCCTTGAAGGTGTATCACGCTAGAGATTGAACCACTGCTTTCTCCATTCCTGAGACAGTCCATTTTTTTGTTTACCATCCCAGAGTTTATCAATCATCTTACCTCAAATAGGGGCAAACAATTGAGTGCCATAACTTCTCCATATGGACTTGTTCACAATAACTTTACTGACTACTGTACTCAAAGGTTGCCACCCAGGGCTGCTGTTAAAGCATCCCAACCATCTCCCATTCTTGAGGAGTCCAGTTCCCTCCAGGAACTTACAATACATATCATCTTCTCAAGGAAACTTATATCCTGCCAAGATCTCCTGCAAATACTTTGCTGACCATCATCACAGGGAAAAATACCCCTGCAATTGGAGACTGCATTTGGTTTTCAATCCCATTTCTTCCTCCCACATGACAAATTAATTAGCCTGCTTCTAGTGCTTGCACTGGTTAGTTCTATCATTTTTCGGCTACAGTTTTCACCAGAGAAAAAGTACCTATAGTTTTCAACCATTTTTTCTTGGTCCCAGAATATTCCCATTGCTTCTTTCTGGTCTATGGTGTCCCATTCTTTGGGCTGAGAGGAAGAATTTTAATTGGAATGTATTTTGAATTGTTGGGACAGACTGAAACATCTGATTCATTAGAAGGGCTACCTAATCTCAAGGGGACAGTGAGAAGCAGCATGTTGTGCCACATATTTTCCCCCAGCATTTCCACCAAAGAGTAGAAGCTCTCTGACTGAAGCTGGAAAAGAAATGGACATTCCTCCCAGGGGTGGGATTTTACCAGTTTGCACCTATTCGCTGGAACCGGTTGTTAACATTCTAAGCAGTTGGGAGAACCAGTTGTTAGAAGAAATTACTGGCCTAATCCTGTAAGGAAGGCAGGAAGGAAACATTCTGGTGTTGCTTACAGAAACTGCCTCTCCATTAACTCTTATTACATTCTTGGAAGGACTAGACCTCCTGTCTCAGGAATGTCTCTGCAATTTTTTTCCCCTCCTTTGTTGGTACTTTGCTTGTATGGAGTGACCATTCAAAGTAACAATGGCACTGAAAAAAGTGACTTATGACCATTTTTCACACTTACAACTGTTGCAGCATCCCCGCAGTCATGAGAGGTCAGGTGAGGAGATGCGTGCCTCGATGTGAGTGATATTGAGTTGGTCACACCCAGCCAATAACATGCCCACCAAGCCATGTCCACCCAGTCACATGACCCCCAAGCCACACCCACCAACTAAGCCACGCCCACAGAACCGGTTGTTAAAAAATTTGAATCCCACCGCTGGTTCCTCCCAAATACAATTATCCAAGTCAGGAAGAGGGATGAGTAGAGACAAACAAAGGAGATAAAACCTTCTTAACTCCAACACATCAACAAATCTTTTTGGTTTCCCAAGACAAGATGGAGGGCCAGAGACAAGTTGTTGGCACCTCCAGATCCAGGGAGAAGGGAATATGATCTGAAGCTTACTGTATATACTCGAGTATAAGCCTAGTTTTTCAGCCCAATTTTTGTGCTGAAAAAATCCCCCTCGGCTTATATTCGAGTCAGATTCCCCTCTGAAAAAAAAAATGGTGTGGAGTCGCGGCCTCGGCGGCAGCGACTCCCAACAGCCCCAGCTGGGAAGGGAAAGGCAAAGGCGCTTTGCCTTTCCCTTCCCGAGGCGGCGGGACTGGGGCCGCGCCGGCGGTAGTGACTCCTGACTCAGGGGGCCTCCGAGGGAGGGGAAGAGAGTGACTCCTGCCTCCCGCTGTCATCATCATCTTCTTCTTTTGGGTTAGTGAATCAATTAAACCTTTCATGATAGTGAGATCGTTTCCCAAATTAATTATTTTTATTTTTGAAATTTACCAGTAGCTGCTGCATTTCCCACCCTCGGCTTATACTCGAGTCAATAAGTTTTCCCAGTTTTTTTGTGTAAAATTAGGTGCCTCGGCTTATATTCGGGTCGACTTATACTCGAGTATATACGGTATATAGTTGCCAAGATGGGAGGTAAGGAACCTAGAAACATTATAAATGCAGGGCTGATGCCAGACACCGATGAAGCCTGAAAAATTGGCTGCCAGATGTCTGACAATGGAAGGGGAGAAAGAATTCCAGAAACTGAGTCTTCCACTTGAAACTTGAAACCTAGAAAGTCAGGTGCCAACTTATAACTCTTAATGGCTCTTTTGTAGAAATTCAACTGCAACCATTTAGTGAGAATATTTGTAATATGGTATTTAATGGAAGCAAAATATATCAAAATAATGTGATACATGTGACAGTGTCATTATGCAGATGATGTAATTATTTAATTTATACAAATTGCATTATAACAATATAGTTCTTTCTTGGACATCCGTGAACCCAAGATCTGTTCTTCCATGGAAGGTGAAATAGGAGAATGCTCATTGATATGGCTACTTTTTATCCTGAATTCAAAGATATTTAGTTTTTGCTTAGCTGATTGAAGGCAGGCAGGCAGGCATGCCTCCATTAGAAGTCATAATGGCATGATTATTATTTGGGTCATGATTCCCAATGCAAGTACATAAGCCGTATCATTTATGCAAATAATATTGAGGTGTATGTGTGTCATCATTTGCCTTCTGGCAGACATCATGAGTAGGCAGTTAACCAGTCACATTACTTTTGTCATACCACTATTGTATGAGTGTCTGTGTGCACGAGTCCATGACCATAAGATGGACTGCATGAGGCAACTTCACTAAAAGCACTCACTGGTAGTGATGGGAAAAGATTATGGAAGGAAAACTAGCTGTTTTGTTGCACTGGTGTAGAATCAAGACATACGACTCAACTCAATTTACTTCAACAAACCCCACACCAATCATCCTTAATTTTGATGTTTCAAAGTTAAACATCCCCACCCAAAGGATCTCATTCTCTGCGGTCATCACCCAACACCATTCCCAGCTATTAGTTCATCTGCATATTGAAATCAAGAAGTTCAATTGTGCTTGTTGTAATCCAACAGCCCACTCACATAATTCCTGTAACTGACTGATATGGTTTCAGTCTGACCAATTTTGACCATGAAGCTAATATTGATGTTTTGTTTGGTTTCTTCCTGACCACTGGACATCTCTGGAACAGATTCAAAAACAGAATATTTTTTTCAGAGATGACCTCAAGTCACCTTTACTAAAATGAAACAGCTCTTTCTGTCAATGTCAAATAATGCCCCCACTACAAATCAATATTAATAGTTACTTAAAAGAAGTTAAGCAAAGTCAATTAAACTAAGTAGCTTGTTTGTTCCTGCAAACCATCTTTATCAATTAGCTCAATTTAAATGCCAGATGCTGCTTTTCCTTCTGGAAAGGTATTGATCTAAATGTCAGTCCAGAAAACATTGTTAGTACAATCTTACACAGAAGTAAGAGTGCTTTCAATTAACCTTACTTCTAGGTAAATGTGTGTAGGATTGCAGGTTGAGAGCCTATTAAATAAGTTTCAGCCTACAGTTTAACTATTGTTACACATACTTAGTTTTCCATTGTTCATCCCTTCACTAGCCTATGATTCTGCTGTCTCTTCTCTGAAAAATTAGTAAAAAAGAGAAGCAGGTAATAAACTTCCCAGACATTTTTAGATTCATTCAAAATATCATATACTAAAGTTCAGAATAAAACATGCATGCTTGCATTTATCATTCTAAAGCAACACAGAAATGAGAAAGGTGAGTTTGTTTATGTGTAACCCATCTTTATTATTTTTATAAACAACTCAGGATGGCAAAGATACCTATTACTCCTTCCTTCTCCTATTTCCCCTACTGCTACTACAACCTTGTGAGGTGAGTTGGGCTGAGAGAGAGTGACTGGCTCAAAGTCACTCAGCTATCTTCCATGCCTAAGCAGGACTAGAACTCACAGTCCCCTGGTTTCTAGCCAGGTACCTTAACCAATATACCAAACTGGTTCCACGTAGCTCCACATCATTCCTATATGATGTAGCACAATTGTTGACATTTATTTGGTGTAGATTATCTAGTAATGGGGAATTCTCAAGGATGCTATATATTCTGCCTTCAATTCCATGGAAGAAAGTTGGGATACAAATACTGTATATCAACGCAAAAGTTTCTTCACATCATGGAACAGAAAACTGACATCAGGGAAAATTTTTAAAAGATAGGATAATTAAAAGGGTATTTATTATTCATTCCCCAGTTAAAGAATCAGGACTCAAAACCATGAAGCTTTTAATTAAAATTGGAAGAAGGCTTTGATGCAGGACTTCCTATGAAGTAGGGCAAACAATCTAACAGAATTTTAGCCATGAAAAATATGAACACAGTAATTAGTGTTATATAGGATCTGTAGTTTAATTTCACTTCAATTGATTATATAGACCAAACAATGTCTTAGTGCTGTTTAATTGTTTTAGGAATAGAGAGGTTTTGTTACCAGTATTTCTTATAATAAATTGACCATATTGTCCGTTATTCTGTCAAGAGGCAGTAGGGTTTCAAAATTGGCTGAAAAAACATTCAAGAACATTGTGTAATATCTTAACAGCTAAGTTTATGGCTGAGGGCAAATATCATTTATCTGAAGCCAAACCTTTCTAAAAAAAACATTGCCCAGGGTGTTTCAAAGAAGAATCTGAGTAGAGTCATTTTCTGATGTCAAGCTTCTCTGCTTATTTGGGAAATTGTTCAGCTCTTTCATCCGGTAATCCACTAGACTGCCCATTACCAATCAAATCATCCAAGGTTGGTCTGGACTATATAATTTCCTTATGGTTTTCAGCCTTTCCAGCCACCCACATTCTCTCTGCTCTTTTAGAGCAGATGATCTTCAAAATATGCTAGATTTATGAAAAGAAACACATTAGCTATGGAAAATACAGAAATTTGAAGAGGTGAAGGATGCAAGGAAATCAGTCAATTTAGACAGAAGCATTTTCCCCTCAGCAAAAAAATATATTCAGGTGCACCCATCTTATTTAGGAAGTATAGAAACATTATCCCTTGCTGCATCTGCCATCATTGACTGGTTCTGCTTGCTCTATCAAGACAGGGAAACGAATTCTTGGTTTCTTATTAACCACAAAACCTGTATTTTTTGCATGCCTTGCAGGAGAGAAATGATTTGATATCATCTCAGATCCTAAATGCATTTACCTCTCGGAATGTAGCCACAATGGGATAGCCAACGTTGGCAATGTCTCAGAGTACCTAAGGAGGGTCATACCTTACTGATATCTAGTAGGAAACTATCAAGAAATGTCAATATGGTCATGTTGTCACTAGGAGTTGAACAAAACTTGAGAAGAGAGTTTACCTTGTAGCCTTTCTTAGAAGACTCACTCATAATGCTTAAATATCTGCAGGATATGAAGATGCTGATATTGATTGATTGATTATGGGCCATCAATATATTGTCAACTATTAGCAACACATAGATAAATTATCTTAATGACAATTTGTTCCTAACATGATTCTTCAGGTCTGCCACTGGTGCATTCATCCCCAGTGTAACTGAGTCCATCCACTTTACTCCTGGTCATCTCTTCTTCTGCTTTCTTTCAATCTTTCCCAGCATCATTGTCTTCTCCAGATACTTAGACCTTCACATAATGTGCACAAAGTAGGATAATTTGAGTTTGATCATTTGTGCCTTGAGTGAGATCTCTGGACTGATTTGTTTAAACAATGCTTTATCACTGCTTAATTGTATAGGGAATAGAGAAGGGTATTTTTTTTTTCAATAGCACCTTTTCCTAATAAATCCTTTTTATCTTGGAATATTATTCAACATATCTACTAATTACCTGGATGATTGAATTTATGGCATGTTCATCAAATCTGTAAATAACTCAAAATTATGAGGTCTGGCCAAGACCCAGAAGGACAGATTGCAATCTAATCTAGACAGGTTGGAAAACTGGTTGAGAAGAACAAGTTGTCCTTTAACAACAAGAAATGTAAGATGTTAGATTTAGGGAGAAAAAAAGTCCAACGCATATATAAGATCTTCCTGTTTCCAAGGCATTAAATCTGACAAAGCAGAGGCCATTGACAAGATCAACATGCATTAACAATGTGACTCAGTTGCTAGAAGAGTTTGTGTGCTACATTAGAAGAAACACTGTACCTTTAGAAAGAAAGAAAAGAGAAAGAGGTTAAAGAAAAAAGAAAAGGGAAATAGTTAAAGAAGTGACTTCTCATCTTCATCACAACGAATACAGGTAAAGTTGACGTTTCTTCTTCCCTTATAAGGTTGCATGCATATATCTCTTCCTCCCATAGCCCTTATCCATTTGCAAATCCATAAATCATTAATGTTTCAATCCAGTTGTCAGCAAAAAGTCCATAAAGATGTTCCATAACTCTTTCAAATTATATCTCATTTTAATTCTAGCCAAAAAAAGTCAGCATTAAATTCTTCAGTTTTGCTTCTAAACATCTTAGTTTTTGATCCATTCAAGTGCTGTCATAGGTTTTGATGTTCCTTCAAATCCAACAAAAAGCTATATTCAGGTGACTTTCCCTTTCATCATTTGCTTCTGGAAAAAAAATAGTGAACTAAAGACAGTTCCACAAAAAGCAGAACTGATAACTGTAATGGAATGAAGAACCAGGCAAAAGAAGAAGACTTAAGATCGTCCACAAATGCTTCAGATAGATAATTCCTGTGAGGAAATTGCAAGACAGTGAGGTCTTGGTGGGTTTAAAAGTTCTGACAGACAAGGAAATGGCCATCTTGCTAAAACTCTAATCAATGCTTTTGAAAGGACACCAAGTCTAACATTGTTCCTTTGTAATAACCTTCAGAAATTGTTTGTTAACTCCTCTTCTGCTATTAGGAAACTTTGGATCAACAGGTTTTATGCTACTGGGTGAAAATCATGATGGTGGCACTATGATGCAATCCAAGCTCCATTCATTTTTATGTGCCATGAACCAGACCTTGGATCATACCATCACGATCACCCTCTTGACTTCACCACTTCCCAACTGTCATATGATCAAAATTCAGGCATGTACTTTATGACAGTTACATTGTCATGTGGATCCTGTGATCGCCATATGTGACCTTCCTAGATGACCTCTGATGAGCAAAATCAAATGAGGGAACTTGGAATTACTTCACAATCATGTGATTCACTTAAGACAACTGCAGTGATTCACTTAACAACGGGGGGAAGGTTGCAAAATTGGTGCAACTCACCACCTTGCTTAGCAATGAAAATTCTCATCCTAATTGTGATCATAAGTCGAGAAGAACCCGCACATCAAACGAAGAAGTGGTCCATGAATAGATAGGGTTTCTTCATATCAGTGACCCCCTGATTCCCTGCAAGCATTTATGTGAGCAGCTTAGAATGTGGTATGCAGGGAGCCATGCAAACCCTTTCTGGAAAATGCCTCAGACTTGGTAGTTTCTTTCTTCCCCCTCTAGCAGTGTGCAAGTCTTGCTGTTCCTGACAGCTTCAAGCATTGTTTTGAAGAGGTAACGAAAATAGACAGATTCTCGGCATGTAGCAGACCATCTGCCTTCCCGGCTTGCATTCGCTGCTGCTCTGAAAACCTCTCAAAGTTCTAGCAGTAGTTTTGTTTAGCTAGGTTTGGTTTGGTTCCAGAGGGTAAAGATGGGAGAAAATCCCTGTTTTGGTCACATGCTTTGATGACCCCAACCATTTTCCAGCTTTCTCTGCCTTTCCAAACATTGAAGCGCTCTGCAGTCTTGAATCTAATGAGGGTGGAGGCCAAGAAAGAGATAGTGGCAGGGGAGAATAAATTCTTCTTGGATTCTTGCAGTGCAAGGAAATATGGTTTCTCTCTGTTCTCCAATGCGTTGTTGTTTTTTTAAAAGCAGTACCTCCCTGCATGGTTCAACTCTTGCTGATATTTCAAATCTTGTTTGACAGATTTTAACTGGAAGACAGATTCACTCCCAGCTAAAATGGGGGGGGGAGACTTGTTGAGGAGGGCCTGGGGGGACAATAGAATGAATTTTGTAGTCTTGAAAGCTGCTTTTCATTGCCTCTTCTTTAACTTGAATTTAGCACAGGACTTAATTCTCAGTTTGTTACAAACAGCAACTTCCCTTTTGTAGGAAGCCCCCTACAAAATATGAAATATTTTGGGGGATATTAAGAAAGGCAGAATATTATATTTCCCCAAAGGAAAAATGGAGAAAAAAATCTTAACAAAGGCTGAAAGATGCCCCAATAGCAGATGCTTGAAGTCTTTAGAGATGGTGCCCATTAAGAAATCCAGGCCAATCTATTCACAAACCTTCAGCTCCAGCTGATGGGATTTAAATTTACCCCACCCAAATTCTAAGAACAGGGCCTGACTTCTAGGACATAATAACCCACCAACATTAGAATAGCAAAGGCACAAGGCTCACTACATAGCACAACCCCCGGAACATCTCAAAACTCTATAAAAATCCATCCATTCCTAAGCCACCCCAGAAACATTCTTCTATCAATGAAGTTTCTGAAACCCAAATAAACCTTCTTTGCTTGCAGCCAGTCAGCCTCCATTTTAATTCCAGCACCTTTCTCCTGGCTTTAAGTCTGTAAAGAAAAAAAATCTAAAAGGATGCAAATGACCAATTGTCTGCAAGGAATATAAATCCTTCCATTCCCTACTATCCTGTCAGAGCTTCTTGGATGAGAAGCGAAACATCTTCAAAAGAAAAAACAAGAAAGTTCAGTTGCCTCCTGGGAAAAAAAAGCACCTTTGGGACAACCATGACCTGGATGACTGAGGATCTCTACAGACTTTTAGCTATACAATTTGGGATGAACGCCTTTTGAATGATGTGGGAGTAGGAATGGATTTCCAGAGGGAAAAAAATTGCGGACTACAGGAACCAGCAGCACTACTCAGGTAATCCTGAGGACACAGATAAACTCCAAGTGCTTCAACAGCTCTCTAAAAGGATGCAAATGTCTGCAAGAAATATAAATCCTTCCATTCCCCACTATCCTGCCAGAACTGACGAAGCTTCTTGGATGAGAAGTAGAACTTCTTCAAAAGAAAAAACAAGAAAATGTCCAGTTGCTTCCTGAAAAAAAAACACCTTTGGGTTTCTCCCACCTTGGAACTGGACTGGATTTTTCTTCCAACACTTTCATCTCCTCACATCATAAGATGGCATGCATACCAGCCCTATTTTTTAAAAAAAAAACACCATAAAATGGTAATAAACATATTTAATAAAAGTATTGTTCACAAGACGAAAATAACACTCAACTTGCAAATGTCTAACATCAATCCTATTGCCAGTTGCTGATTTCTGAGTGGTCCTTTATATTTTAAGGGAGAAAGTACCCATATTTTTCATCCTAAAGCCATGCCTAAGCTTCATTACAGAGAAAATCTTCTCTTCTGAAAATGTGCCATGTATTTTTTATGATGCCTCAACAGTTCTACAGAGGAATTATTGAATCTATCATCTGCACCTCTATAACTGTCTGATTTGGTTCTGCAATCCAACAGGACAGACACAGACTTCAGATAATTAGGACTGCAGAAAAAACAATTACTTCCAACCTCCCTTCCGCTGATGACCTGTATACTGCACAAGTCAAAAAGAGGGCTGTGAAAATATTTACAGACCCCTCACGTCCTGGACATAAACTGTTTCAACCCCTTCCCTCAAAACGACGCTATAGAGCACTGCACACCAGAACAAGTAGACACAAGGACATTTTTTCCCCCGAACGCCATCACCGCTAAATAAATAATTCCCTCAACACTGTCCAACTATTTACAAAGTCTGCACTACTATTACTATTAATCTTCTCATCACTCCTTATCACCCATCCCCTCCCACTTGTGACTGTATGACTGAAACCTTGTTGCTTGCATCCTTATGATTTATATTGACTGTTTCCTAGTATTATTTGATTGCTTATTGTACCCTATGATTATTATTAAGTGTTGTACCTTATGATCCTTGACTCTTGACGAATGAATCTTTTTTTTTCTTGCGCCAAGACAAATTTCTTGTGTGTCCAATCACACTTGGCCAATAAAATATTCTAGTCTAGTCTAGTCTAGTCTAGTCTAGTCTAGTCTAGTCTAGTCTATTAACACATGTAAAAATTAAGGATGTATTCCTTTTATTATACTGTTCTGGTAATATATCCAACAGGAATACTTCTGGTTTCAAATCTATATAGCAATGCACTTAGCACCTAGACTTATATATCTGTATGTTGGACAACCAACATGTATTTATGACTGTTACAGTGTCCTGGGTTCAGGTGCTCATCTTTTGCGATCTTCCCAGGGGGGCTACCCCAAGCAAAGTCAATGGAGGTCCCAGATTTTACTTAAGGACCACAGCAAAATGGTTGTAAAATCAAAAGTGACTCCCTTAACAACAGGGATTCCTTAGGGATGGAAGATCTGGTCCCATTTGTGATTGTAAGTCAAGTTTTACCTGTAATGAGGCTGCTACTATCTTAGGATATACAGTTAGTCCTTAACTTATGACAACAATTGAACCCAAAATTTCTATTGCTAAACAAGACAGTTGCTAAGTGAGTTTTGCCTCATTTTATGACATTTCTTGTCCCTATTGTTAAATGAACTACTGCAGTTCTTAAGCTAGTAATGTGGATGGTAGGTGAATCTGACTTTCCCATTATTGCTCTTCTCTGCACTCTTTCTAGAATCTCAACATTGTGTGTGTGTGTGTGTGTGTGTATCAAAACTGGATGCAATATTCTGTTAGATTTTGCAGCAGAAATTCATATCCAGAAAACACACACAGATGACTGATTCAGCAGGATACATTAACTTCTTTATATACATAATAATATATTAAGTAAAGTTTACAATACCAATAGTAGATTATTCCAATGTGGAAACGTTACAATCAAAACACAAGCAACAGCTTCAGAGCTCAGAGCGGATTAGTTTCAGTTTCAACAGCTCAGAGCAAGTTTTATTTCTTCAGAGCTGAGCACAGAGCTAAGCCATGCCCAGACAGATTCCAATTCAGCTCCCATTGGCTGATCTGTTCCCATGCTATTCATTGGCTGACTTTGTTACCATGTCTATGCCAGTTCACGAATATTCTGACATATTCCAAGTGTGATCTTACCAAAACAATATAAAGCAGCACTTCATGCGACCTTGATACTATCCCTTTGTTGATGCAGCCTAGAATTGTGCTGATTTTTTGGCAACTGAAGCACACTGCTCGCTCACACTCCATTAGGATTCTTAGAGTCCTCTCACAGTTACTGCTTTTGAACCACAAACACCTATTCTATACCTGTGCCTTTGTTTTTTTGCTTGCCTAAGTCTAAAACCTTACTTTTCTCATCACTGAAGGAAACTTTGCTGCACAGGGCCCAGTGTTCAAGTCTGTAAAGGTCCTTCTGGATCTTGAGCCTATCTTCTAAAGCAGGGCTGTCAAACTCATGTCTGCAAGCCAGATGCATCACACCTACGCCCAGTTTAGGGCCAAACCTACATCCAGTTTAGAGAAGGGGGGGAAAGTCACAATATGTTACATGACAATGCAAGTTTGACATGCCTGTTCTAAAGTGTTGTCTACTCCCTACCACCACCACCCCACCTTGGTGTTGTCTGCAAATTTGATAAACTCCCCCTCATCTCAATCATTTATGAAGATGTTAAAGAATCCTGGGTTAAGACAGAATCTTGGGCATCTATAAGAAGAGGTTACTGTCGTCCAAATCAGAAGACACCTTGTCGTCCAAATCCATTCATCCGTTCATAGCTGAGGACCAAAAGAAAATAAAGGATGGACAGCATGTGAGGTCTGCGTACCCTTTATTTATTTATTTACTTATTTTGTCAAGCATGCATTTGATAATATATCTGAGTATAAACATGATTATTAATACATGAAATAGATATGAATAAAAGGGAACGTTAAAACAGGGATGGTACATTGGAGCACTTATGCATGAACCTTATTTATACCCTTATTTATTATTATTTATTTATTATTATACCCTTATTTGTATGCCCCATGAATTTACTCAATGCAATCTGTATGGTGGGGTCTGACTCATTGCCACGTACTACCTAATTACTTAAAGCACAGTTGCTGGAGCATAGCCAAGTAGGTCTGTCTGGGTGAGCCACCACCTGCCTTGATGAGGTCCTTGCAAAGGCAAGTGACTTCAACCTCAATGTGGCATTTCATCTCGCAGAAACAGAGCAGCTCAATTAGACCCTTCAATTCAGTTATTTATATGGCATTGCGTGTGTATGGTAGACTTTGTTGTTAGGCAGAATGAACCAGGATGGCAAGCTCTACTGTGATGTTTAGGAGGCATTGCCATCTGCACAATGGTTCAAAGCAAAATGTGACCTATTTTATGAATGGCAATAGTTTGCAGACTAGCAAGCATATTTATCATCAGTAGTTGATTTGGAAATGATGTATTATTAGAGTGCTAGCATAAGACTGAATCCCTAGTTTGAATTCCTAGGTGAATGTCTTTGGGTCAGTTGCAACATAGCAGTTTAAGGTAAGTGACGAGAATAAAGCTGTATTAATATTTTAAATTTTAATTGGTTTTTCAACTTGATTTGAAAATCATTTGATGTGATTTTTCTTGTTCAGATTACTGCATCCTGTTTTGGAGTTTGAATGAAAGTTGGGTTAAGATATTATGAAGAAGGAAATAAAGAATGAAAAACTGCTGGTGACCTTCTACTGCTGCACCACAGAGAGTATCTTAACTTACTGCACCTCTGCATGGTTTGCCAATTGTACAGTGGCAGATAGGAAAGCACTCCAGAGGGTTAATGTCATTGCCCAGAAGATCATTGGTTGCCCTCTCCCCTCTTTGGAAGAGCTTTATAGCTCCCACTGCCTTAAGAAAGTTCAAAACATTGTCAAAGATCCATCTCATCCTGGGAACACTTTTTTTGAACTATTACCATCTGGCAGACGGCACAGAATAATAAAAACAAGGACAAATAGGCCGAAAAACAGCTTCTATCCCAGGGCAGTAGCTCTTTTGAATTCTGCTGTAAAATGCAGTATTGGTGCAATGTTTTTGGTTCAATGTGTGGAGGGTGAAGGATGTGTGTTTGTGTTTATTTTCATGGTCATGATGTGCACTGAAGATGGTGTTTGATTTTGTTGTACGAGGTGCAATGACAATAAACTAAACTAAACTAAACTAAACTAAACTAAACTAAACTAAAGAAATATAGTAGGAACTGCACTTATTGCTTTAAGGTTCCTGGCAGAAAAGTGAAATATAAATGTAATGATTAAAGAACTATGTACATCAATTGCATTTGCACAATATGCCTAACCATCTTGGTTAAAGACCTAACATTCAAACAACTTGCGAAGTTCTTTGGATATGAGAAAGAGAGAAAGAGAGGGGGAGGAAGGGAGTGGGAAGAGAGAGATGGGTTAGTTAGTTTACTTTAGTGAAGTGCCATTCAGTTAAGTCCACATGCAGGCAAAATGCATAAACAAACGTCTATTATCTCAGTTTGTCCCTTGTGATAATCTATACAGGTAGGGCTTGAGATGCAACTACAGTTGGGATTAGAACTTCCATTGCTAAAGGATGCACTTGCTAAGTGAGTCAGCCAGGCCCAATTTTACAACCTTTTTGGCCGTGGTTGTTAAGCAAATCATCAATTGCTAATTGACTTCTACTTCCCCCATTGATTTCGCTTTTCAGAATTCCTGTGGAAAAGTTACAAATAGTGATCACAAGACTCTAGGATGCTGCAACAATTGCAAATACATGCCAGTTGCTAAGTGCCTGGATTTTGATCATATGACTCTGGGGATACTGCAATGGTCATAAGTGTGAGGACTGATCCTGAGTCACTTTTTTCAGCACTGTCGTAACTGTGAATAATCGTTAAACAAATGGGGGTAACTTGAGGACTACCTGTAGTGCTTCCAAAGTCATTGATTAATTCCTTCTTATTTCACTGATTTACTGTAACCCAGCCATTATCTTCTCCTTCTGCTTCCCTCAGCTATGTCAAGCAGATCCATTTTCTTCATTTATTCGCTATTTTTCTCACATGCAAATTAGATGAGCTTCCGCTTGCAGATCATCAGGTCAAGAAAGCGGTGCAGGACTGACAAACCATCTTCAAATCTATAATGCATCTTCTCTCTCTGGTTATTCCTCCATGTCCATTCATAGGCACAACAACAATGCAACACTAGTTTCACATCTGTGCCATGTGGACTATGGGCCCACCCTCAAGTTACTTCTGGTGACCTTACTGAGTTTAGTCACTGTCTTCATCTATAGGATAAATCTCTTTATTTCTACATCTTTTCATTCATTCTTGAGTTCAGAAAAACAACTATCTCCTAGTTTCATACATAGATCAACTACAGCTGCCACTAAGGATGCAAATTAACTTGAATCACTTTAAGCATTTATCTGGGTTTTCAGATTTCATCTTTACTGTTCTACAAAGTTCTTCAATGTCTCCTTTACTTCCAGCCAGCAAAATGGTATCATCTCTATATCTGAAATCATTAACATTTTCATCTTCACTTTTGATATCTGATAACATGCTTTCCAACCGTGCCATTCTGACATTACTGTTGTACAAGACAAGCAATTATACAGACAACAAGTATGCTTATATCTCTTTTCCATATTGAGCCACATCAAACTCAGTTCTGATAGTCACTTCTTGATGACTGTAAAGATTTTTGGAAGAATAATCAGGTGTCCTGGCAGACTGATTAATCTTAATATCTTCCACATTCTAGCATGATCTTCAGGGATGTCAAACTGGCGGCCCATGGGCCAGATGCATCACATGCAGGCCATACTCACCCAAGCTCCGCAAAGGGAAAAACCATCACAATACATCATGTAAAAGCAATGTGTGTTGAGGTAATTCCCCGTTAGGAGAATGAGCGCACACAGGGAGATGTAGTGAGAGTAGTGAAGAATAACACACACACAGCACACAGCCACACTGTATAGTAAAATGTAGGTTTTTACTTCCAGTAAAACAGTTAAGCAAAGTTCAACAAAACAGTCCAAGTCATTCACGGTTAAAGCAGCCAGTTTTCAGTCCAGGGATAATCCAAATATCAAAGTCCAGTATCAAAAACAGTTCAGTAAATAGATTCACATCAAACCAAGACTAACGATGATCAGCAACAGTCAATGCAGGAACAGCAACACTCTCCAGAAAAAAACAGGACAAACCAGGTTTCTGGCTCCATCTTATGGCCGTTTGGGGAACCACACCCAATTACAATTTTAGCATTCCCTTAAAGAGACAGTATTAAAATGTCTATCCTGGTTTATATATTTTCCAACCCAACTGTTAGGTGACTTACATTCCTAACAATGTGATGCAGCAAGTTTGGCACCCATGATCTACACAATCAATGGCCTTGTTGTAGTTAATAAAATAAAGGCAATGCCTTATATATTCTTGCTGTTACCATTAATTATTTTATGCTCGTTATCTGATCTTGTGCTCTTCTTTTTCGAAACCTGCCTGTTCACTCAGCATTTCCATGTATGGCTCTATTGTTCTTTCAAGCAGGTTCAGAAAACTTTGCCTGAGACACCACAGAGTACAATGCTGTGAACTTTTCCATAATCTCCTGCATCTCCCTTTTTCAGCAGAAGTATATATACACTAACCTTTTCCCATCTCTAGGACACACAGTCCTGTTCTCTGTTGTTGACTCAGAGCTCTTAGTACTTAGACTGTCTCATCTTGCAGCTTTAAGCAGTTCCACAGATACTTCATCTGTGCCTGGTGCTTTTCTATTTGACAATTGGTTTATTGCCTTTCATACTTCACTTTCTCGTCCCTCAATATCTCTCTGTAAATGTTGCCGTCATTCTTTAATCTCAATTAATAAAAAGTTATTGGTTGGTTTTTCCAGTTTTCTTTAGCTTTATTTGACATTATTAGAACTCTGTGAACAGGGTTGCTCTAAAACAGTCCAATTTGGCTGTGTTTTTTCTGATCTTTCTCATTTTCTATTTCTTATTGTTTTCTTGTACTTGCTTGTATTATGGGTCCTTGGTGCTCTCTGAGCTCACTTGTTTTCTTGCAGACATTTCATTACCCATACTAGATAACATCATCAGTGCTAGTAAGGAGTGTTGTTTGCTGTCAGTTTATATTCTGGTGGCCTGCCCATCAGTGTTGGCCTTAGAGATGCTTTGGTTGAACTGTTTGCTGTTGACTCTTTGGCAGTTTCTTGATTAGGGCATTGTTTGCTTGATTGTTGGTCTGAAGTTAATCTTGGAGTTAATCTGTGCTGATCTGGGTGCTGATTGCTGGTGGAGAGATGCTTAGGTCTCTTTGTTCTCTTTTGGGCTGGTTGATTGTCTCTTTTGCATAGTCTGTAGATGTTATTAGTGTCTATGTGTCTGTTGATGGCTGATTTGTCAGAGTGCCAGGCTTCTATAAATCCTCTGGCATTTTTAGACTTGGCCTGGTCTAGGATTGTCACATTTTTCCAATTGAAACTATGGTTAAATCTGTCTATACGTTATGAAATTAAAGAACTTTTGTCATGTCTTCTGACTGCCAGTTGATATTCATGGATGTGTTCTGCCATTCTTCTACCTGTTTGTCTTACATAGTGGTTGTTAATAGAATAGAATAGAATAGAATAGAATAGAATAGAATAGAATAGAATAGAATAGAATAGAATAGAATAGAATAGAATAGAATAGAATAGAATTCTTTATTGGCCAAGCGTGATTGGACACACAAGAAATTTGTCTTGGTGCAAATACTCTCAGTATACATAAAAGAAAGGATACATTCATCAAGAGTCAAGAATCATAAGGTGCAACACAATGATAGTCATAGGGTACAATAAGCAATCAAATCATATTAGGAAACAGTCAATATGAATCGTAAGGATACAAGTGACAAAGTTACAGTCATACAGTCACAAGTGGACGGGATGAGAAGGAGTGATGAGAAGATGTTGTTGTAGTTCTTACATTGTATGTTGTAGATGACTCCTGTTTTTCTTCTTCTGGGGTTGCTAGGTCTTTTGGTTTGCTTAAGATGTTTTGAAGGGCTTTAGTTGGCTTGTGTGCTACTTAGTGATATTGTTGGCCGAGAGAGATGTCCATATGTTATCTATGTCTCACTGGTACCCATGACTTTTATTCTTCTTCATATCTTCATATTTTTCCTGACTATATGGTAACTCATTCCAAATGTTATATTTCCCTTTCAAATTCTGGCATTATTTATTTTCTTCTTTGGTTTCATTTTTCTTATATCTTCCTATAGTTATTCAAGGTCTCTTTTGCATAAGTTAAGTACACCATTTCTTACCAAGATTTTATATCCCAACTGTATGACCTAGCATAGGCCCTCTTTAATTTTCTACATTTAACCTGTCTATTAGATCCCAAAATCTCATTCACGGTCTGCTCCAGAATCTGCACTAGGAAATATCTTCATAGCTGAATTGCTCTTCTCCAACTTCTGTTTCCTCTAATGAAATAAATTTAATGGAATACATTTGATTTCAGTATTGTCCATCTTTTGACATTCAAATATCGAAACAGTCTCAAGTTATGTTGTAGATATTAGCAATGAACAAATATCTTTTTTTCTTTGCAAATAAATCTCAGCCTTGCCCAATCCATATCTTTCTGTAACTTCAGATTCCTCCTTGTCTTTAACTCCTATATTTCAGTCATGAATGGGGGTGGGTGGGTATCTGTTTGGTTTAGCTGCTATAATATCCATTGGATGAATTTTCATCAACTCATGAAACCTTTGTGTTCTTCATCTAAATTTATCCAAATGTTTCATCCATATCCATGCAGTTTTATGAGTGACAATATAGAAATAGTTTGCTGTTGACTTCTTCAAGGTTCAGTTTTGAAGTTCCTTCTCCTAGAAGTAAAGCTACCTTATGCCCCCAGAACCCCATATTTATGTCAGTTTATAATGCCTTGGTAAGACCACACTTGGAATATTGCACCCAATTTTGGTCACCACAATATAAAAAAAGATGTTGAGACTCTAGAAATAGTGCAGAGAAGAGAACAAAGATAATTAGGAGACTGAAGGCTAACACATATGAAGAACGGCTGCATGAATTGGGTATGTCTAATTCAATGAAAAGAAGGACTAGTGGGCAATATGATAGCAATGTTCCAATATCTAAGGGGCTGCCACAAAGAAGAGGGGGTCCACCAGTGGTGGGATTCAGCCAATTTGCACTGGTTGTTAAATTACCCACCTCCGCTATCAAAGTGGATCCTGGGTGCTGCACTGTGCTGCAATGGAGGAATGGGCAATGGAATGACCGGCATGAGGGAAGGAGAAGGCCGTTTTCCATCCTCCTTCCCTCATGCCAGCTGTTCTGTTTCCCATTTCTCCATTGCAGGATCCACTTTGATGAGGGGGGGGTAATGTTAGGAATATGAGTCACCTAACAGCTATTTGGGTTAGAAATATATAAACCAGGATAAACATTTTAAAACTGTATCTTTAAGAAAATGCAAAACTGTAATTAGGTGTGGTTTCTCAAACGGCCATAAGATGGAGCCAGAAACCTGGGTTGTTTCAGTCTGAGTCTCAGAAGAGAGTGTAAGTGTATCTCTGTTTCCTTCGGTTGGAAAATATTGCCATTCCTCCATTTCTTCTAATTGACTGATATTACTGGATTTAATGTAAGTCTGTTACTGAACTGTTTTTTTGACACTGGACTTTGATATTTGGATTATCCCTGGATTGAAAACTGACTGATTTTACCTGTGAATGACTTTGGACTGTCTATTTTGGACTTTGCTTAACGTTTCTGGAAGTAAAAACCTACATTTACTGTACAGTGTATCTGTGTGCTGTATGTGTATTATTCAAACACTCCTCTCAAATACATCTCCCTGTATGCGCTCATTCTCCTAACGGGGAATTACCTCAACAGGTAATTTAACAACCGTTTCACTCAGAGTCAGAGTCATTTGTCTGAAATGGTACAGGGTCTCCTGCTTGAGCCTTCTAGTCCTGGTTGGACTAGAAGACCTCCAAGGTCCCTTCCAACTCCATTATCTGTTATCTTGCTCTCATCACCACCAGGGATCACTTTGGCCGGTTCCGCTATTTTCAGCTTTACCAGCAAGAATATTTTCCTGGAGTTCACAGTCTTCCCAGTATAGCTCTAAATGTCAATAAAACTACTGAGCTGCATACCAAGTCAATGTGGTAATCCCCTGGCAGAGTGCAAGTTAATTCAGCAATCAAGATAAGTGTGTAGTATAAAGAAGTCATTGTGTATCCAATTCACATTGCTTTCTTACTAAAAATCCCCAAGGGGGCTTTGATCAGTCTTCTAACTTCTAATACATTTTTAATGTACCGGTATTAGAATTTGGAGTTCTACAACACATTTAGTAAATGGGTGTAAAGTAGACTTTCAAACTTTGTCCACCTAAGTAAGCAAGTATATCGCAGAATCAGCCAAAAAGCTCTCTTATGGATACACAACTGTTTAAACAGCAGGAAGCAAGGGGGCAAGTTACATTTAACTTACTGCAAAGATCTATATTTGGACCAGTTGTAATTAACTTGTCCATAAATGATCTGCACTCGGGGAAAACTAGTGTACAAAGAATGACATCGAATTCTTCGGAGGATAAATTTTAAGCAATCGCTGTAAAGCTCCAGAAAGAATGCTCTCAAGAGTAAGTGCATAAAAAGCAAAGGTCAAATTATAGTCAATAAGTGATGCACATATTAAGCAAACTATGGCAACTTTAGTTCTACCACTGATGGAATCTCAACAGCCTGTGACTTTCTGTAAAGACATTTTGGGGTCATGGTGATGATTCATTGAAAATGTCAATCCAGGGTATAGTGGTAATGAAAAGGGCAAATGCCATGTTAGGAATTATTAGAAAAGGGGGTGGAAAATGAATCAGCCAACATCACAGTGTCATTCCATAAATGAATAATGTAGCCCCATTTAGAAGATTAGCAGCACATAGCTTTTAGCATCACTTTTTCAGAAAATGACCAGGAAAAGGCCTTGCAAATTTATTGAGACTGAGGTAGGTGTTACGGCATATTCCCTTCCAGCAAAATGAAACACATTGGACTTGGGGGGAGGGTGAATAGGGGGATAATTACACAGATTGTGGTGTATGTGTGTGTACGTATGCTTGATACAAATCAATTGCATACAATGGTGGGTTTCAAAAAGTTTTCCTACTAGTTCGGTGTGAGTGCGTGCTTTGCGCACACACACGTGCACCAAACACGCACTTTGCGCACACACAGCATTTGCAACTCACCTTCTGCTGCAAGCCCTGTATGTAAAACAGCTGATGCACAGCAATCAGCTGTGCTGCGCGAAGCAGCTGAGGTTGAAAAGCAGGAAATAGATCAGTATAGAGCCAGGGCGGGTGGCAGAGCCCAGCAGCTGACCGTCGGAGCGAATCGGTTTGCTCACAGATGATCGTCGGAGCTACCAGATCGGCCGAACTGGGCCAAACTGTTAGAATACCACCACTGATTGCATACTAAATAAAAGACAAGCAGATAGAGTTAATACTTTATGTAGGATATATACAGTACATATACATATACAGTGGAACCTCTAATCACGAACGCTTCTGACCATGACCAAATTGGGTTCCAAGCAAAAAATCCACAACATTTCTGAATCAGGTCACGATTCAAAAATCGGGTGGCGATCAAACACGGCCACAGCCGATTCCCTTTCCGTGCCAATTTCCCCTTCTGCACCAATTTTTGTTGATAGGCGCATGCCCAGTCAGTCTCATTTCTGGTCATGACCAAGTTATGACCGAAGTTATGGAACGAATTACGGTCATGACCGGAGGTTCTACAGTACTGTATGTGTATGTATATTGTGTGTGTGTGTGTGTGTGTGCTCAATACAAATTGATTGCATATCAAACAAAAGACAAGCAGATAGAGTTAAAACTTTCAGTATAAGTTTTTATGTATGATATGCAGAACATATATATATATATATATATATATATATATATATATATATATATATATATATATATATATATATAGTGTGTGTGTGTCTGTGTATGTGTATGTGTGTGTCTAATGCTATTAGTTTACAATGCTTGGAAGCAGTATTTTTATGGAGACTAATTGCTAGAGAAATAGTTAACATTTTCACACACTGTTTGGCAATTTCTGAGAAGTATTTGACCCCGAACTATGATTAGAAGCAAGAAGTCCATATTTGGACTGATATAGCAAAGATCCAAGTTTCTGTTCTAGCAAAAAAAAAGTAAGCTACCTCTATTGACCATTTTGTCTGAAGATGAGTGCATTATAACCAGGGGTGGGTTTCTACCAGTTCTGTCAACCTCTGTAGAACCAGTAGCTCTGAAGAGCAGCAGACATAGAACCGGTTCTATGTCTGCTGATGTTTTTGCCCACCCGCCCACCTGGGCTCTTACCTGATCTTTATTTCCTGATTTTTCAACTTCAGCTGCCTAACAAGGCACAGCTGCAGTTAAAAAAACAAGAAATGAGGGCTGTTTCAAAGGCTGCTTCTCGGCACGCATGTACTAATGACGATTAACAGGCGCGCGGCTCACAGCGGGCAGGGAAGCTCGTAAATCCTGAACCAGTAGTTAACCCTGTCGTATCCCACTCCCGATTATAACTCTCTCAAGAATATTCCCCTGCATTTGGCAAGTGAAAAATAAACAACTTCCAAGAGAAGGATGCAGCCAGTTAATAACTGCTAATTAAAGCAAACTGTTCTGATATCTCAGCTAGCATCCTTTTCCCTATTGCTTCTTGTCCTGCCTACAGGTGCTTTGGAGAATAGATTGACCACCTTTGTGGTAGCTTGTTAAATATTGGAACACTGCTGTCATGTCACTCCTAGTTCTTCTTCTAAACTAGACATACCCAATTCCTGCAACCTTTCCTCATATGTTCTAGCTTGCAGTCCCATAATCATCTTTGCTGCTCTTTTCTGCTCTCGTTCTAGAGTCTCTATATCTTTTTTATATTGTGATAACCAAAACTGGATGCAATATTCCAGTTGGAATATATTTGGATCTCTAGGTCCAAATATAAATACATGGTACTTTTCAAAAATATACTTTATTACATTTCTGCAAAAGATAACATATAATAAACAAATGAAATTATTAAGAAGATAAAAAATAGAGGAAAAGAAAGTGCAAAGGAATAAAGAAAAATGAAAAGAGATAAACGTCCAGCTTTTTTTTGATGCTGTTACAAATATAAAATTCATCAACCTTATGATCTAAAATTCAATAATATCCAGTGTTTCTAGAATCATAAATATTTCTACTCATGAAATCCAAATATTAATGTAGGATTTTTTTTGTTTGGTTTTTAAGACAAAGTCCAAAAGTGGTTTCCATTTATAAAGAAGTTGGACAAAATCTCCTCTTTAATCAAGGTAGGTGATTTTGCCAAATCAGCCAATTCTATCAGCTTCACCATCCATTCTTCCATTGTGGGAATCTGTAAGTCTTTTCATCTCTGTGCATAAAAAAGACTTATTGAAGTTATCATTTATAGAAATAGGGACCCATATTTTTTTCTCCAACTTTTTGAAATATACTATAAGTCAGTGGTGGGATTCAATTTTTTTTACTACCAGTTCTGCTGGCATGGCTTGGTGGGCATGGCTTAGTGGGCATGGCAGGGGGGGTGGGGTACTGTAAAATCTCCATTCCCTCCCCACTCCTGGGGGAAGGTTACTGCGAAATCCTATTCCCTCCCCACCCCATTAACCTACTTTCCAGCTCCGTTCTCCTGTGCAAGGCAACAAAAGAAGACCCAGCCGATCAGCTGGGACTTGGGAGGCAGAGAATAGATGGGGGCAGGGCCAGTCAGAGGTGGGATTTTCCAGTTCTCCGAACTACTCAAAATGTCCGCAACCGGTTCTCCAGAACCTGTCATAGCCTGCCGAATAGCACCTCTGCTATAAGAACATAGTCTTGGGATTATTATAATCTTTTAGATTAAACACTCAAGATTAAACTAGTTGGGCCATTTTGTAGCTTGATGCGTTGGGAGAATATGGCCATTGTTTTAGCATGCTGTGAGATGCACCATGTTGTGAGAAGCCTCCTGCATCACATTATGTCATGATACAGTCATGATGTGCTTTATTGGTGGTAGCAGGGTTGACTTTTGTGAACTCAGCAATTGTGTGATTTGAGTTGGCTGTATTTTGTTAACTTGGATTAACACCAGATTAAGTTGTCATAATTTAGTCACCCTTTCTCTATATAACCAAATCTTGGTCTGTAAATCTAACATTGCCAATTTGGATACCAATAGTTTATTCATTATACAAGTCTGCTACACTACTTTCAACATTTTCACGAATGTTTTGGAGATTCATGGTCTCCACTTCTGGATCATCACCAGAATAATGGCATGGGTAATCATATTAGCAGCCAAGTTTGTTACATTGCAGATGGCAGCTTTCCCTGTGGGCTAATCAATCTTCTTCTGCCAGAAAGCCATTCTTCACGTGCAAATCACTTGCAATTGTTTAAGAGCTCCATTGTAAAATTCTTGTGCTGAGTATAACTGGATTCTTTCCAGTTTGTCAGCATTAAATGTGCAGCCTGGAGTGGGATACATCTGTGGAAATACTCTGTGCTGCCATCAGCAAGAGAACAATCAGTAAAACTTTAGGAGCAGAAAATCAAATCCACACAGGAATACTTGTATGGCACTTTGTCACATCTCCTTCCTTCCTTCCTTCCTTCCTTCCTTCCTTCCTTCCTTCCTTCCTTCCTTCCTTCCTTCCTTCCTTCCTTCCTTCCATACATACTTACTTACTTACCCCATATTCCAATATAGAATAGAATAACAGAGTTGGAAGGGACCTTGGAGGTCTTCTAGTCCAACCCCCTGCTTAGGCAGGAAACTCTACACCACTTCAGACAAATGGTTATCCAATCTCTTCTTTAAAACTTCCAGTGTTGGAGCATTTACAACTTCTGGAGGCAAGTTGTTCCACGGATGAAATTGTTCTAATTGTCAAGAAACTTCTCCTTAGTTGTTTCTCTCCTTGATTAGTTTCCATCCATTGCTTCTTCTCCTGCCTTCTGGTGCTTTGGAGAATAGCTTGACTCCCTCTTCTTTGTGGCAACCCTTAAGATACTGAACACTGCTATGATGTCACCCCTCATTCTTCTTTTCATCAGACTAGACATACCCAGTTCCGGCAACTGTTCTTTAAGTGTTTTAGCCTTCAGTCTCCTAATCTGTTGCTCTTCTCTGCATTCTTTCTAGAGTCTCAACATCTTTTTACATTGTGGTGACCAAAACTGGATGCAGTATTCCAAGTGTGGCCTTACCAAGGCATTATAAAGTAGTATTAACACTTAATATAATGGTAATAGTAACATAATATTACTATGAAGGTGTTAAGGAAGTAATGAAAAAATGCTGCGCAGAGTTAGTAACATGTAATCCAAGTTGCTTATATGTTTGGGAATACATAGATATTATGACCCTTGAATAGCTCTATCCATAAACTAAAACAAGTAGTGTCATTCAAGAGTGAGTTACCATAAGCTTAACACTGGATATCATACTTTTTCTGTTGCTAGTATTGATTCATCTGGATGCCAAGCAAAATAGCTTTAGGCAGCTCCTTCTTGTAATTGGTCCTTTAGCTGCTGCTGGACACAACTGATCATCATTCCCATGCACAGAAATAATGTGAATTGTTGCCCAACAATCTCTGGAAGCTCCAGGTTACAGAAGGCAGAATTATAGAAGAGGATTGTTCTGTTCTACAACTGTAATAATATTTTATTCCACAGGAGAAAAAAAATCCTGTATCCAATTTTGGTCATCCCAATTCACAAAGGACAGAAACAAAACTGTGCTTCGTGAGGAGGAAAAGAGTTTGGAAGCCAATTCTTATAAGATTAAAGCATTTCTGCTATGTATACTACCTATAGTAAATATCACTGTGCGGGGATATGATTATCACACAGAAGGGCTGGACCAGAATCAGTAAGAAAAAGCTAAGATGAAGGTTTAGTCTAGACATCAAGAGGAACTTTCTAACCAAACATCCCAAAGATGCTTATTTTCAAGAGGCAACTGGACTTTCTGGTTTTTCATTGAAGACATTTCACTTCTGATCCAAGAAGTTTCTACAGCTCTGACTGGATGATGTGGGAATGGAAGGATTTATACTCCTTGTAGACAGATGGTCATTTCCATTCTTTTAGTGAGTCATTAAGGTCACCTAGAGGTTTATCTGTGTTCTCAGGGTCACCTGAGTGATGCAAATGGGTGTGTAGCCTTCTTGGAACTGTTGAATGTAGACTGGAGATAGATGATGTCCTGTCCCTTCCCCTCTGTTGAAAGAGGGGAATTCAATTTTGACATAGATGGCCTCTGACCCCTCTTTCAAACCAGTGATCAACCTGTGGAAGGGGCTGCCACATGAAGTGGTGATCTAAAGATCTTTGAATAGAGACTTAGATGGTCATCTGTCAGATTTGCCATAGTAGATCCTGCATCGTACAACAGATCTCACGAGATGACTCCTCATTTTGTGATTCCTAAAAAAGACAGCAGTACAGCAATGAACCCTACAGCTCCCATGATCTGTCCAGACAAAGGTTGGATATTCATCTTTCATGGATGCTTTGCTTTGGATTCCTGGGCTGAGCAGCATATAGGACTCAACCTCAATGACCCCCTTCAGTTGTGTATGAGCCTATGATTCTACATAGCTGTTGTCAAGATGTCTTGCTCTAAGAATTTTTCATGGATGGTGTTTTGAATCGAGAAATAATACACTAGCAACTTTCTCTGAGCAACTGATTTGTCACTAGCATGTCTACTGCATTTGCCAAGTTTTCAGTAAATGAAAGAGCGACCTAGGCACTCAGGGAAACCCTTCACACAATAACTCCTTTCATTCTGAAACAACTGAGCAGTGGAAAATATTACTCCAAATATAAAGAGAGATCTTTCTCCAGACTCACAGAGAATGAGGCACATAGCATCCTATGGGACAAGGATCTCCAACCTTGGCAACTTTAAGACTTGTGGACTTCAATTCCCAGAATTCTTCAGCCAGCTGGCTGAGGAATTCTGGGAATTGAAGTCCACAAGTCTTAAAGTTGCCAAGGTTGGAGACCCCTGCTATGGGAGAATCCTGAGGCAATTTTCCAAGGATCATAGGATTTCCTCCTTAATGAACATCCAAGATGCATTTTAATGCCCATGCATTTATCTAATCCATTTTTAGACCCGTGTAAAGCAATGGTAAATCGTAGGTTATTTTCTAACAAAGTACTCTTGGAACCGTTAAGTGCAGGTGATATCAACTATGTACATCAGTAGTGGGATTCAATATTTTTTACTACCAGTTCTGTGGGCATGGCTTGGTGGGCGTGGCAGGGGAAGGATAGTGTAAAATCTCCAGTCAGAGGTGGTATTTGTCGGTTCTCCGAACTACTCACAATTTCCGCTACTGGTTCTCCAGAACTGGTCAGAACCTGCTGAATACCACCTCTGATCTACATGTCATCCAGTCTGCCTGCAGCCAAAATCTAGAAGGCTCCCTTGTTCTGACAGATGCTTTTTATTCCTCTGTCAGCAATGAAATGGGACAACCTAGGGAGAGAGATATGCACCAATGAGAAACCAAAAAAGAAATGTTTACAAGAGCTCCCCACCAGGATGTAGGACTGCCAAGTGCCAAGCAAGACAATGCAGGAATGTGCTGAGAAACACAGAATATTAATGGCATCCTCGCAAGCCTTTTATATATTTCAGCCCAGAAACCGGCCTCCCACTGCTGATGTTTATATTTGATTTGTGAAAAGGAAGAGCAAGCTACACAGATGTTGAGTTATTCTGCAGCTCCGATTTGGCTTGGAAAGCCAGCATGCAAACTGATAGATGAGCCCTTCTGAGAGTGATTGTTCCAGAGAGACACATTTTCATCTTTTAAGACTGATCACTTCATTGCATTGCATCATATAGCATAACAATACCGTGCATCTGAATAACAAACCATCTCCCTGCCGAATTTGTAAAGAAATAATGAATTTAAGCAGTGCGCTTTCACGCTCGCTTGCTCGCTCGCTCCCTTCCTCCCCCTCTCTCTTTCTCTCCCTTCCTCCCCCTCCCCCTCTCTTTCTCCCTCCCCCTCCCTTTCTCCCCCTCTCCCTCCCTCCCTCCCTCCCCTTTCCCTCTCTCTTTCCCTTTCTCCCTCCCTCTCTCCCTTCCTCCCCCTCCCACCCCTCTCCTCGTCCTCTCTCTCCCTCCCCCCTCCCTCTCTCTCCCCTCTCCCTTCCTTACCCTCCCTCTCCCTCTCTCCCCTTTTCTCTCAGGTATGAAATATTTTTGAGGAAAGGAAGAGGAGGGAACTTACCATGCCTTCAGACTGCAGGCTTGGCAGATAAAAGCTAAACCGAGAAACTGAATTATTCCATTTTCTGGAACTGAGTCATGCATTGGACCATAAATTATCCCAGCAGGACTGGGTTCACACTATGTAACAATCCAGAAGGGGGGAAAAGCCCTAAGCAAAAATAATACTAACTTAGCTTAGCCTGTTGTTCAACTGTAGTTACTAAATCTTTGTATGAAATAGAAAGTAGAAATAAGAAAAAAGTTTGTTGAGTTGCAAGTGCCTAAAGATACCAATATTTTACACTTCTCTCTGGTCCAACAATTTAAAGATATTGCCCTTTCTTTCTTTCTTTCTTTCTTTCTTTCTTTCTTTCTTTCTTTCTTTCTTTCTTTCTTTTCTTTCTTTCTTTCTTTCTTTCTTTCTTTCTTTCTCTGTTCCTTTCTTCATTCCTTTTTGTTTCCTTCCTTCCTTTTTCCTTCCTCCCTCCATCCCTCCCTTCCTTCTTTTGTCTGCATGGAATAGTTCATTTTTATGTAATTCACATAATGTCAACTTTCAGTAGAAAACTGACCTAGAGAGGTTGAAGCAATGTGCATCTTAAAGCCACCAAAGTACTCCATATTCCATTACTTGGTCCAGAGGAAGAACCAAGAGATACAAGTGACCATTCCAGCCCAATCTCCTTTCACTTCAGATCTTCAAAAAATAACCCTGGGATCTTCTGCTCTCCAAAGTTTTTAATTTTCCCCAGAATTCTGGTTTGTCCTAGGGATGTAACCTGTAGTCAGTCTTGGCTGACCCTAAAAAATGGTTGGGCTACCAAGATACGTGGACTATATTCTTGGTTGCAAAGGAAAAAGGGGAAAAAACCATCTTGGGAAACACAATAATAAGCCATTTCCACATTACTGCCATGCAAACTGCATGGACAAATCTATCCATTGGCCAGGAATCTCCGACCAACTTTGATTCACCTTGGAAAAAAAGTAAACACAGTTGGATCAGGTTAGTTCTTGGATAGGAAATTATCAGGAAATCCAGAGCTATAGGCTGAGTGGGAATCTTACAATCTCAATTGAGCCCAAAATGTCCATTGCTAAGCAAGACAGATTTTATGTGAGTTTTGTCCCATTTTACAACCTTTCTTGTCACAGTTGTTAAATGAATAATTGCAGTTGTTAAGTTAGTAACATGGTTGTTAAATGAATCTGACTTCCTCATTGACTGTGCTTGTCAGAAGGTTGTAAAAGGGGATCATATGACCCTGAGACACTGCCATAAATACACAATTGTCACAATTGCCAAGAGTCCAATTTTCTTATTGTTATAAAGTTTATTAGAAATAATCTTTAAAAACATTGGACCTGGTGGACTTCTTTGACATACATTTTTGTTCTTACATATTATGTTAAGTACTGTAAAGTTGTACATTTATGTACATATATATACATTTAATCTTTATACATTTTAATTCCTTTCCATTACCTTTCAGATAAATCAAATAATCTCTCATATCCTTCCTACTACTCCTTTAGTCCTTATTCCATTTTGCAAACTCCCTTTCATTTCCCTCCAGTGGTAAAATTTATTCCATATGATATAGTATTCTGACTCATCTTTATCCTTCAGTTCCAATGTCAATGTATCTATTTCAGCACATTGTAATATTGTAATCACATTGTAATCTATCACCTCATCTTCCCTAGGAATTTCTCTAGCCTTCCAGTTTGGGGCAAATATCATTCTTGCCACCGTAATTACATGGATTACTAGGTAGGTATCAGCTTTACTGTATTTCTTTGCTGTGATTCCCAATAAGAATATCTCAGGTTTCTGGTTTATTTTTAGCCCTGTCATTTCCTCTAACCACAGCCAAATTTTAAAGCAGAACTCCTGAGCTTTTATACATGATCACCATACATGGTAATATGTACCCTTTTCTTTCAGACATTTCCAACAATTAGGTGATTGGTTTCCATACATTTTGGCCAATCTTGCTGATGTGAGATGCCACCTATCCAAGTATCCAAATTTTGATCACATGACCATGGGGATGCTGCAACGAGCATAAACATTAAAAATCATAAGTCATTTTTTTCAGTGTTGTTGTAACTTCAAATGGTCACTGAACAAATGATTGTAAGTCAAGGACTCAAGAACGCAAAATGTTGAGGTAATTCCCCATTAGGAGAATGAGCACGTACAGGGAGATGTATTTGAGAGTAGTGTTTGAATAATACACACACAGCACACAGATATACTGTACAGTAAATGTTGGTTTTTACTTTCAATAAAGGTTTAAGCAAAGTTCAAAATAAGCAGTCCAAAGTCATTCACAGGTAAGTCAGTCAGTTTTCAGTCCAGGGATAATCCAATAACAAAGTCCAGTGTCAAAAACTGTTCAGTAACAGACTTACATCAAATCCAAGAATATAAGTCAATTAGGAGGAACGGCAAAACTCTCCAACAGAAGGAAAAAGAGACTCACTGAGATACACTCTCTTCTGAGACTAAGACTAAACAACCCAGGTTTCTGGCTCCATCTTATGGTCATTTGAGAAACCACACCCAATTACACTTTTAGGATTCTCTTAAAGAGACAGTATTAAAATGTCTATCCTGGTTTATATATTTTCTAACCCAAATAACTGTTAGGTGACTTATATTCCTAACATTCTCCCCTTTTGGGTTAGACAATATATACAACCTTACATTCTAAGTCCATAATCCTCGCAGCACACCTTATGCTTTATAGAGCCTTGGGCCTTTGTAAAATGATCTGCTATATTGTTTTCTGACATACAATATTCCAGTTTAATCGTTTTACTTTGCACACATTGTCTCACATTTAAATATCTTAAATCTGTGTGTTTCGTTCTTGTCTTAACAGCAATATTTGAAGCCATCTGTATTGCTGATTGGTTGTCTTTGTAAACAACAATAGAATCTGTTACATCAATTCCCATATCAATTAATAATTGCTTATACAAAAGTAAATCTGTACATAATAAAGACAAACATCAGAATTCAGCCTCCATTGTTGACAAACTTAGATGTTTCTGTCTAATAGACCTCCATCCAATGAACACTTTTCCCAGTAATATTACAGTACCCGGTGTAGATTTTCGTGTATTTATGTCTGTAGCAAAACTTGCATCAGCATATGCAGTTAAACTCAGTTCATCTTTAGGCTCCAAATACAATACATAATGCATTGTTTGTTTCAGATATCTTAACACACGTTTAGCAGCTTGCCAGTGCCTTTCAGCTGGCTCAGCATTAAATCTAGCTAATTGATTAACACTGTATGCTATATCTGGCCTTGACCAATTACTGAGATAAGATAAACTACCAATCAAGGACTGATAAATGTTCTTATCAAAAATAGGACTTTGAACATCACTATGGCTAAACTCCTGGCTCATTGGTGTTTTAGCCAGTTTACAAAGTTCCATTTTATAACTTTTTAGTAGTTCGTTAATTTTGTCTGCCTGTGAGATCTTGTATCCTCCCCTGGTTCTATCTATCTTTAAACCAAGATAATGTTTGATTTCTCCTAATTGTTTTATCTTAAATTTCTTTTCTAACAGTGAAATTATTTTAGTAGCTTCTTGTTCAGTTTTGGTGATTAATGCTATGTCATCAGTAAATAATAGCAACGACACTACACCATTACTTTCTCTTTTAAACAAACATGGATCAGCCATGCCAGCTACAAAACCTATTTTAGTTAATCTATTTAGTTAATGTAGTAGCCTTCAGACAAGGTGCAAACACCTCATCGTAGTCATTTGTTGTCTGATTGAACCCTTGTGCTACTAACCTGGCTTTATGGGTAACAGTCCGATCTACACCTGTCTTCAGTTTATAAAACTATTTACATCCTATAGCATGTTTACCTGGTGATAACGTTTTTTTATACCTCCAGTTTTTTAATGATTCCAGTTCCTTATCAATTGCTTTCTGCCAAGCAACCTGATCCTTAGCAGGATACAGTTTTAGTTCACTATAATTACTTGGAACTGTATTCACTTGGCATACAACACTAGCCTGATATCTATCAGGTGGTCATGTTACTCAGGTTGAATGTCTTGGTAATACAGGGCTTACTGGTGGACTCACCTGTTCCATCTGCTCCTGTTCTTCTATCTCCTCCTGTGCCTGTTCTACTACTTCCTCCTATTCTTCCTCTTTAATGGCTATTTGTGGTTTACTTATATCATCTTTAGGGACTATTTGGATGTCAATAATAATATCATTGCTGGATTCCTGTTCCAGTTTATCCCACCCAATGTGCTCAAGAAATTTTGCATTAGCACTACAATAAACATGAGCTGTGCCTTGATCCCAGAATCTAAATAATCTATGGTTGGCCTCGTAACCTACACAAAATAACTTCTTAGCTCTATGTTGCCCTTTCAGTCTTACTTGTGAGGGAATATGCACCCATGCTGGAGCTCCAAATGTGTGTAGGTAACCTAAATTTGGCTTTCTGCCATGCCAACGAGTGAATGGCAGTTCTCCAGTTGTTGTGTTAATTACATTGTTTAACACATGCTACACATTATGGCTTCACCCCACAGTGTTTCAGGCAAATCTGAATCAGATAACATAGTGCAAGCCATTGCTTGTAATGTTTGCCCTCTTCATTCTATAAAGGAGTTATGTTGTGGTCTGTAAGGTGCAGAACATTTATGTTCGACACCAGCCAATTTCAGCATTGTTTGGAATCTTTTGTTAACAAACTCAGTCCCGTTATCAGTAACTAAAGTAATTACTTTACTTTTCATTTTTCTCTCAGCAAACTTTAGCCAGTTAAAGAAATGTTGGAATGTTTCTGTTTTGTTTTTCATAAGATAGCAGAAACCATATCGTGAGTAATGGTCCATAATACTCAATATATAACAGGCACCTCCCAAACTGGGTTTCTTAGGACCAATTATGTCAGCAAACACAACCTCTAAAGGTTCTTTGGTCTTAAACCCATTAAGTCTGTTTGCAGGAGTAACCTTGCTTTTATCTTGGCTACAGGCATTACAGTTTAAATACTTGCTACAGGGTTTCAATTTTACTCCCTCTGACAATTCAACAGTTTGTTTGAGCATTTTGAAATTAATATGCCCTAGACGTCTATGCAGTAAATGTATACGTTCATCATGTGGCTTAACATTGTTATAAACTGAGTTAGCCATCTGCAACTGGTCATCATGTATCACATATAAATCATTCTCTAATGTAGCACAACACTTTTACCCTCTTTCTCTATTATACAGTTATGTCCCAAAAGGTTACTACATAACCAAGATTAACTAAAGCCCCTACTGATAACAAATTAAATTTCAGTTTAGGTACATATAACATAGTTAAATGTTCATTTATACAAGAACAATATGCAGTACCTTCACCTGATGCGTTCATCTCCATCCATTTGCCAATGATACATGTTGTTTACTCGTGGACATCTTTGCAAACTTTTTTCTATCTTTAGTAATGCATTGTGATGCTCCACTATCAACAACCCACAAATCATGGTTTATAGTTGAATTGCTAGACATAGCTAAACTAACATTCTTTTTGGCCTTCTGGTGATTACCAGTATTCTGTTGTTTTCCCTTCTTACAGAATCTAGCTATATGTCCCCTAGCCCCACAAGAAAAACATTTCCTAACAGTATAGGCAGCTGAACACAAATTCTCTTCTTGTGGTTGTTCCTTCCTCAGTTGATCTCTATCCAGTCATCTTCTTGCTTCTTCTAACAACCTTCCGGTTATGTCAGTCAATGTCAGTTTATCTCTGGGCAGGACTTCCAGTGAAGATACATAATCATCATAACTTTCATCCAATGAAGAAAGAATGATGTAAACTTGATGCAGCTCTGAAAATATCAGTTCCTTTTCATGTAGCTCTTGAAAAGTTCTTTTCATGAAATTCAAATGAGCTAACATATCTCCACCTTTCAGAAGACGTGCTCTAAACAGTTTACGTGTAAGATGTATGCGTGCACCTACACTGTCATGAACATAAATCCTCTTCAAATTCTCCCAACACTTAGCAGCAGACTCTTCTCCACGAATATGGACTAACTGCTGGTCACTCAGTGTTAGTCCAATTACACAAAGAGCTTGTTCGTTGTTCTGTTTAAAGTCAGTAAGCTTCTTGGCATCGTCCTCATTATTTGGATACCAAGCATTTACATCCGGTGGGTCTTGAACTACATTCCATAAACCTTCTCTACGCAGAAGTAGACTGCACTTCATAGACGAGGAAACATAGTTTGTTCCATCCAACCGGGTTATCAGTGATAGACTTGCTGAAGTGTCTTTTGGCATCTTTACCAGGATAGTAAACCACAATTAAACAGTAAACAGCTGTCTGTATACAGTACTGTGCATTCACACCAACTTTCAGTTATCTGAGCCTGTTATGGCCTGGGCCCATAACCAGTGTTGAGGTAATTCCCTGTTAGGAGAATGAGCGCATACAGGGAGATGTATTTGAGAGTAGTGTTTGAATAATACACACACAGCACACAGATATACTGTACAGTAAATGTTGGTTTTTACTTTCAATAAAGGTTTAAGCAAAGTTCAAAATAAGCAGTCCAAAGTCATTCACAGGTAAGTCAGTCAGTTTTCAATCCAGGGATAATCCAATAACAAAGTCCAATGTTAAAAACAGTTCAGTAACAGACTTACATCAAATCCAAGAATATAAGTCAATTAGGAGGAACAGCAAAACTCTCCAACAGAAGGAAAAAGAGACTCACTGGGACACACTCTCTTCTGAGACTAAGACTAAACAACCCAGGTTTCTGGCTCCATCTTATGGTCGTTTGAGAAACCACACCCAATTATACTTTTAGGATTATCTTAAAGAGACAATATTAAAATGTCTATCCTGGTTTATATATTTTCCAACCCAAATAACTGTTAGGTGACTTATATTCCTAACACAAAATACGATCATATTTTTGCAAAGAAAACTGCCTGGATACATATTCATCAGAAGCCATGGTTAACTTTATCCTTTTTTTTAAGAAAGGTTCTGTGACTCAGTGAAAAAGCTTAAATGTGGTGTCAGAAACTACACTGGAAAGTTCAATTGTTGCTCTTTTTCATCTTGAATATAAGTCAACTCTGCCTTGCTGTTCTTATGTTCAGTAGTCATTGCTTTCCGTTGCATTTCTTCTGAGGGACACAAGCAACCTTTAAAAAACGCTGGTAAATCTGGCCATGGTTTCTTTTTAATGTCCTAAGCGTAGCTTTAAGGTCATGATGCAATGGAGTTACATTCGTAGGTCTGAAAATTATTTTTATTTCCTGGCAGCTAATGGTAAAAAGAAAACACTAGGCTTGATCATTTAACATCTGTGGACTCAATTTCTATTGCTGCTGCTCTTCTGTAATAAAAGGTAAACTAAGCTATAAAAAGGAGGACTAGATGCCGGAGGCCATAAAAAAAAAACCTTCTTTTTAGGAACTTTCTGGTCTGGGGAATGCATTAACAATGGGGAATTTGCTGCCAGCTTGTCTCTAGTGACACTTTCCTAGCCTTACGACCATTATTAAAATAGTATCCTAAAATATTTCAAATGATCAAATCATCCCAGCATTCCGCAGTCCTCTTTGGTATTTGATCATATGTTGCAGAGCAGAGAACATCTTTGATACCTCAGTGGTTATGGCAGCCTGGCATTTACCTTTCTCAAATACCTTCCTTTCAAGGCTATGTCATGTTGCCAATCTGAGAAGAAAACTAATTTCAAGCTTTAGCCCTTTGCTTCCCCCAGATACAAGGGGGGAAAAGAAGTAAATCTCTTGTGGCCTTTTGGATTTAATTTACTTTACCTTAAGTTTATTATTTTATTTTATTTTTGGCAAGTCACTGTTATGACCATGTGGAGCAGAGTTATTGAAGTGGATCTATTCTTCTAAAAGGTGCTTTTTCAAAAGGCAACTGGACTTTGTTTTTCCTTGAAGACAATTTGCTTTTCATCCAGGAAGCTTCTTCAGTTCTGACTTGGATGAAAAACAAAATGTCTGTGATGATCCAGAGTATATCACAAATATAATAAAACCCAAAACGTAACTAAAAGTCCTTTAATGCCTTCAACTTGGCTTCACTGTTTAATTGTTCACAGTGGAGGAGTAAACTATTTTCAAAATAACATTTCAAAGGAAAGAAACACAGTTCAAATTCAAAGAGCCAATAATGAAGCAAAAAACAAAAACAAACCGCATTGAATAAAGTTCTACGACAGACCAGGATAGATAATTGCCAACTTCAGGAAGATAACCAGGGACAGTCGGTTGGAAGAACGCCAACCAAGATAAACGTTCTTTAGGAATAAAACACTAATTTATCTCCGGCATCTGTTAGCATGCAGGTCCAACCTTTTATGCAGATCTCCCTCCTGCAACCCATGGAGAGGATCATGGATCTCTCCTTCCGAGTAGACCATGTTTTACCCTGATCCTCTCCTCCCTGCGTGCCCTAGGATGGATAGGAGATGGGCCTGGGTCCTCCTCTGACTGCTCAGCTGGCCTCTGCCCTTCCCCAGCTCCTCCACCACCTCTGGAGCCACACTCCCACTCCCTGTTGGCTGTTCCTCCTCTTCCTCAGAGTCAGCCTCCACCAGGGGCATGACAATGTCTTCAAGGAAAAAACAAGTCCAGTTGAACTGAATAAGCTTCTTGGATGAGAAACGAAATGTCTTCAAGGAAAAACAAAGTCCAATTGCCTTTTGAAAAAGCACCTTTGAGACAACCATGATCTGGATGACTTAGAATCTCCATAGGCATGGAGATATTCCTGTATTCAATCTTGTTCAAAATCTTGAAAATATAAACCTTAGACTGTCTACTATTGACCTCACCCCTTTCCTAAGAGGTCTGTAGGGGGCATGCATAAGCGCACCAACGTGCCTATCATCCCTGTCCTATTGTTTATTTTTATTTCTCTTATATGTATCGATTTCATGTATTCATAACTATGTTTATACTTATACCTGTTATCTTATAATCGCTTGACAAATAAATAAATAAATAAGCTACATTGTGTCCAGTTGTAGGTGACATACTTTAAAAGTTTCACACAAAGAGACATGGTTTTAGAGAAAGTGAGCCAAGTAGGTTAAGTAACTGGAAATGAAGTCTTTGGAAGAGAAATTCAAAGAACTGGGTGTGTTTGGTCTTAAGAAAGGATAGCAGAAAAGATAGAGGACAGCAGTCCTCAAGTATTTGAAAAATAATCCATAGAAGAGAAAGTCAAAACCAGTTCTCTGTCCTTCCAGAATCACTGGAATTAAGTTACAGGAAAGTAGATTCTGACTGTAAACCAAAAAAGTCTTCTAAACAGTTACTTAGAGAGATGATGGATTCCCTTGGTGGGTTGTGTTCAATTGGAGGTTGGATAGTCATCCATCAGGAATGTTATAATTTGGATTCCTACAGCAGGGTATTAGATCCTAATGGCTCTTTCCAGCTCTACGATTCTATGGAATACTGTTTCATCAGAATGTCAATATTTTCAGTGTTTTGTAGTGGTATTCATAATCATTTACAGTGATTTACGCCACAAATTTCTTCTGATGTATTTAATGGCCTACCAGTGGTCAAAGGTTTCTTAGAACAATTCTGTTTTTCCATGGATGCTCTTACCGCAAACTCCAAACATGCTCTGAACAGCATTTCAAACACCATTTACACTTCCCTAGTTCAACCCCACCCAACTCCTGTTCCCATAGGCCTCATCTGAATATGCTCATTTAATATCCGTTTCATTAATAGAACCTTGATCTACCTGAAGTTGCTAGGTTGCATGATCTGTTTGCACTCAATCAAGGGTCAGGACAATGGTAAAAAGAGTAAATTAACTATCTTAGCTAATTACCTCCTAGCTGCAATCTAGATTGACTATCCAGTGGTTTCTAAGAACTCCTTATTTGCTTGAGCAACAGATTGGAACAGATCTGAAAGATTTATGAATGGGCCATGCTATGTTTGGCAAAGTTCTAAGACATGCAACATGATGCACCAATTATAAATATGTTCTTCCCGATGCTATTTTGTTTATAAATTATAAACCAATGTTACTAGTGGAGGAGGTGGAGGTGAAAGACTGTTGGTCTTTTTTCAGAAGTTTCTGCAAAATGGTAGATACAATCAATGGTCTCTGTTTCAGCTTGTGTTATTTAATTCTGTTGGGATGGAAGAGAGAGTAATATGATATGTGTATACTATATTCCCATATCTTGGACTCAATGCATTTTGAGGGACAATATCTTCTTAAGGGGATTATAAAGAAAGAAATGTCATTGCTGCACTACATCCATCAAAGTTATAAGTATACTATAACATTAACCAACAAGAAAGGCTATATATAAAACAACAAAATATCCAGGAAATAAGGAATGGGACTCTGTGTTAGGGCAGTATTTGTCAATCTTTGCAACTTTAAGATGTATGGACTTCAAGTCCCAGAATTCCCTAGCCAGCAAGGTATTATGGGAGTTGAAGTCCACACATCTTAAAGTTGCAAAGATTAAGAAACACGGTGATGACTCAACTTTTTTTCAAAAAGCAGCTGGCCTACCTTCTATGCAGAGTTAAAAATCAATAATTGTTGAGGGGGGGGAAGGCATCAAGGGAAGTAGATCCATATGCTTGGCATTCTTTACTCTCCATTTATTAGCTATTTTGTCAAATACTGCACAAGCAGAAGTTTGATTTGGTTGCTGAATAATGGCATGTTAGAGGTTTGTAAAATAACAAAAGCTGGTTTTGTGATTTCCAATTGGCCCACAGTCTGTTTGTGCACATTGTTAACTGAATAACCTTTTCTTCTTCTTTCCGTACTTTGGCACAAAGGGTACAAATTGTTCTCTTCAGATGAGAAACTGTAACCAACAGCCTTTTTTTAAAAAAAAAAAATTATCATCATCATCTCACAAGCTGGATCATGCAGTCTCCTGAGTTCTGTTTGTGCAACCATCTGGGCCTGCATGGAGGCTGCATGGGAAATCTTGGCGGTTTCAGCCAAATTCAAGGGAAATATTGCTTTTTGGCAAACTGAAATTCTAGTAGGGTTAATACAGTCTTTTAAAGGGCCCTGAGTCAAATTCATTCTAGGAGTCTTGAAGCACACTAGTTCCCAACCTTCAGTCCCAAACATCAATAATAATTTATATTATAAATGCCAAATCCAGTGTAAACATCTGACTGACTTTGTGACCAACCATAATAATAATAAAGGAGGAGGAGGAGGAAGAGGAGATAGCAATGAATTAAATTTCTAGGAACTTAGAACTGAATAGTCAACAATTGTATTTGCCACTATATGAAAATACTATTTTCCAAGATCTTGCTATACTGTTTGGCGGCAATAAACAACAATGTAAATTATTTTTACAGTATATAAAGCAGTGGTGGGATTCAATTTTTTTTACTACCGGTTCTGTGGGCATGGCTTGGTGGGTGTGGCAGGGGAAGGATACTGTAAAATCTCCAGTCGGAGGTGGTATTTGCCGGTTCTCCGAACTACTCAATATTTCCATGACCGGTTCCCCAGAACTGGTCAGAACCTGCTGAATACCATCTCTGATATAAAGTATTATTTGAGTTATCAAAAAGTCATAATAAGGTCTATTAAAGAGAAAGAAATAGTTTAAGTGGTTAAAAAATATTTTAAAAGATATAAATTTCCTCAGATAAAGAGTATTCATCTTTGGAAAGGAAGTCTCCCAAGTTTTAAGAATATTTGTGTCCAAAACCACACAAGAAGAGGCCCTGATAGAACAAATCATCTTAGCCGCAGACTGCTGCAAGGGGCCTGCTATTGTCCACCTATCTCACCATCCTTGGTGTCTCCAAAGTGCCTCCCATTATCCATCTCTTCCCTTTCATCTCAGGTTTTTTTTCCCCACAATGATTCCTAGGAACAGTGAAAGTTATAGAAAGTTATAGAAAGTTATAGAAAGTGGAACAGTGAAAGTTATAGACAGAATAACAGAATAATAGAGCTGGAAGGTACTCTTCTAGCCCACCTCCTTCTCAAGCAAGAAATCCTAGACCATTTTCAGACAAATCATTGTTCAATCTCTGCTTAAAAACTTTCAGTGTTGGACCATTCATAACTTCTGGAGTAAAGTTGTTCCACCGATGGATTGTTCTAACTAAATTTCTCCTTAGTAAGTTGCTTCTCTCCTTAATTAGTTTCCACCAGTGGTGGGATTCAAATTTTTTTAGTACCGGTTCTGTGGGCATGGCTTGGTGGGTGTGGCAGGAGAAGGATACTGTAAAAGGTGCTATTTGCCAGTTCTCCAAACTACTCAAAAATTCCACTACCGGTTCTCCAGAACTGGTCAGAACCTGCTGAATACCATCTCTGGTTTCCACCCATTGCTTCTTGTCTTACCCTCAGGTGCTTTGTAGAATAGCTTGACTCCCTCTTCTTTGTGGCAGCCCCTGAGATATTGGAACACTGCTATCATGTCATCCTGAGTCCTTCTTTTCATCAAAGTATGTATTCAAATGTCAGGACCAGAAAAGGGATTATTAAAGGGAGACCATAGTAACCAAAGTAGATCCAAATGTTAAAGAGAGGTGGGTGATTTCCACCTTTACCTTGTACAATGAAAAAAAAAAAGAACACAGGGCAAAAACTGATGCTGCATGACTGGCTCTATAGGCAGTAATGCACAAGTTCTCCAGGAAGAAGAGTTGGCATCTTTGCAGCTGCAATACATAACTTGGCAGAGAAGCAATGATATTTTTTTGCAACCTAGCAAACCCAGAGAGTGGAAACCAGAGTGTAATAAGGACTCCTGCCAAGTGGTAGGAATAACATGGAAAATGTACCAAAAACAAAGTTTGTGTCACTTCAGTTAGCTAATGCCAAATCTGACCTTCAGTTTCAACACTATGCTACAAAATACCAAATTGCTTAAGTGACAGAACTGTTTCTTGTACATATATAGGACATAATTGAAGGGACACACTATATAGTATCTAAGGAATTAATTTCTTTTTTGCAATTTATCTACCAAGGCTTGCTTAGTCTAGATCAGGGCTGTCAAACCACTGGTCCATGGGTTGGATGCGTCACTCACTAGCCGCGCCCATGCCCAGTTTAGCAAAGGGGGAAATGTCCCAATACGTGACATGACAATGCTGTGACGCTGTGAGTTTGACACCTCTGGTCTAGATGTTGTACAAAGTTGTTCCTGGTTTTCACAACTGAAAAACACACATTCACATCTCCAGTGTATGCTCTAGCCCATTCTTCCAATGCTGTTTTCCATCACATTTTTAAAACAAAAAATTGCTTTGCTTGACTTTCTTTTGGGTAATGTAGTTTTCCTGTTGAGTATCATGTGTTTCAAGGTTGTCTAGGCTATTTCTTTCACTTATGGCATATTTTTTGGAAAAATATTATATCAATAGAAAAAAAATATTTATACCTTCTGAGACCCACCAACTAGAAGGAAATGAAACTGACCAGTGGGATCACGGTACCATATATTTGTATACTGTGAAGTCCATCAAAGAACAAGCAAGTGGCCAAGGTGAGATCGAGAGGGATGTGACTTCTGATTTCTACATTTAGTAAAGATTTATGGTTATGGAACGATCCATTTCTTTAAAAAGAAAGAACCCTGTACTACATAGCAGGGGTCTCCAACCTTGGGAACTTATGGATTTAACTTTCAGAATTCCTCAGCCAACATGGCTGGTGGGGGAATTCCGGGAGTTGAAGTCTCCAAGTGTTAAAGTTGCCCAGTTGGAGACCTCTTGTTATATAGGAATGAAAGAATGATGGTTGAAACATTTGCGGACCATGATATAAAGGCAGCATGCATTAAATCATATTGCCTGTCATGTGCCTGCTAAGCAGTAGCTACATTTTGGAAAGTTGAGCATCTACAAAGGAAAGGCCCCACATGGCCTTGTCATCCAAGAAGTCTCCTTTATAAGTAAATCAATGAAATGCTTGCTCATACTCAGATATGCTGTGCTTTGTTGAACATTTGCCTTATAATTTTTGCAAACTATAACTGGGCAAATGTACTGATTTCAATAAGGCTGTAGAAAATGACCAGGCTGAGTCTGAGGGAGGAGTCAAATCAGTGGTGGGATTTTTAAAATTTTACCACTGGTTCTGTGGGCGTAGCTTGGTGGGTGTGGTGTGGCATGGTGGGTGTGGCAGAGGAAGGATATTGTAAAATCTCCATTCCCTCCCCACTCCTGGGGGAAGGTTGCTGCAAAATCCCCATTCCCTCCCCACCCCACTAACCTGCTTTCCAGCTCTGTTCTCCTGTGCAGGGCAACAAAAGAAGACCCAGCCGATCAGCTGGGACTCAGGAGGCAGAGAAGAGATGGGGATGGGGCCAGTCAGAGGTGGTATTTGCCGGTTCTCCAAACTACTCAAAATTTCCAATATCGGATCTCCAGAACTGGTCAGAACCTGCTGAATACCACCTCTGAGTCAAATGCATCATCACTCATTAGTCCCTTTGCACCCACAAGAGCTCTAAGTTCAGCCCACCTTGAATTCCATTGACTCTTATCTACTGCCAATTTGTTTTGACTGTTCAGATTTTTATAGAGAGCTTAAGCTTAAGCTTATATACTTTTGAACTGCCTGGATTTTCTGATTCCTGTGTGAGACAAAGACCCAAAGATTCCATGCAACCCACTTTCTTGGCAATAACACTTTTTTTCTATTGTGTGTTGATCCAGGAACTTGCCATGAGTGCAGTAAGAATAAATAATATCTTACCAACAAAGTCCATAAGGGATTATATTCTACTAAATTTTCATTCCATGTACTTATGGTTGATAAAATATAAGCCCAGTGATATTTCTGCAAGTCTGATAAATTAAAGCTATCCACATCAAATGGTAATCTCAGTTTAGCTAATGAAATCCTTGGTGGGCTATTATCCCAAATAAATTTCCTAAATAACCTATCCAACTGAAGAAAATAGTTATTTGGAATTAACATTGAGATGCCACAGAGGACATAAATCAAACAAGGGACAATGTTCATTTTAATAGCATTAATTATTCCCCAGAGACTTAATGGAATTTTAATCCATCTATTTGCAACCAGATAAATCTTTTCTAAAAGTTTCCATGGATTTATCTCTACCTATTTAGAAATATTTTGGGAGATATAAAATCCCTACATTGTCGGTAGAAATGCCAGTTAATCTTGAAACAGAAGTCTTTTCCAAAATCTCTAATAGCTTTCATATGATTAATAGGCAGCTTCCAAAAGTGATTAGAAAGTCAGGTTCTACTGCAGTTGCAAGCAAAATGGCTAAGCCCTTCGTCTCCCAAACCTGCAGAAAACTGGTCTCCTCTGGTCTCATAAGGAACAGCTGTCCAGAGCACATGTGGGCAATTTCCCATATTCTCCTTGTCCTGAGAAGTTTTGAAGAACTGGTCTGTTTACCACTTCTTCAGCTTTGCTGTGGTCATCAGTTCCGTTTTTGCAGAAACAGTTTGCCATGCCCTGCCTTTCAAGAGAGAGGCAGAGTTGAAAGGGAATTTAAAAATAACAGGCTACAAGAATGACCTGGGAAAATATGCTACTCTGGTTATATGAAAGAAACTGGCTCATGTTTTAATAATGAAAAGGGACATACCTTGAATAAACCAACAGAATAATGTGGGAAAAAATTTACATTAGATTTACAACAGAGCAGGGGCGAAATTCAAAAATTTTCCCTATCGGCTCTGTGGGTGTGGCATGGTATACTTGGTATAATACTAATAGCAACCAGGGCGATTTTTTACCAATTCAAATCGTCCTTACCACCTCTCCCGCGTGGGCCGAGGTGGTTAAATTTCACCCCTCCAACAGAGGCTCTTTAAAGTTTTGAAGAATCTTGTGAGAAGGAACAGAAAAGAAATGAGAAGAAATCATGTTCATTATTTGAATGAATCAAATATTAAGATAGTTATAAGTAGAAGTAAGGGACATAAAATTGATTGATTTGATTATTTCTGGTAACTCTTGATGGACTTTTGCTGACATCAGGACTGAAATGATGTTTTATTGATTTGCTTATAGATAGGAAATGGGATATGCAAAAAAAGAGAGATCATTTTTTTGTAATTTAAGAGGGGGTGAAATTGTTCATATGTGATGATGACTCAGAGTCACTTCGTTTATATTTCTTTTCCTTTACTATCTTCTTATTCTTTCTTTTTTCTTCCTATTCTTTATGTCTTTCCTATTTTTCCTTTTGCACCTTTAACATATATATATATGGCATTCAGCTTTGTTCGGGTATACAGAAGCCTGATGGTGGCAGATGAGATTCTGCTGAAACGTTGCTACAACTTTAAAAGCACAACTACAATGACGTGGGAAAATACCCGAACAAAGCTGAATGCCATTCAGTTTTGGTCACCATATTATTAAAAAAATATTGAGACTCTGGAAAGAGTGCAGAAAAGAGCAACAAAGATGATTATGGGACTGGAGACTAAAACACTTGAAGAGTAGTTGCAGGAATTGGGTATGTCTAGTGAAAAGAAGGACTAGGGGAGACATGATAGCAATATTCCAATATTTCAGGGGCTGCCACAAAGATGAGGGAGTCAACTTATTTTCCAAAGCACTAGAGGGAAGGACAAGAAAAAATGGATGGAAACTAATCAAGGAGAGAAGCAGCTGAGAACTAAGGAGAAATTACTTAAAGGTGAGAACAATCAATCGGTGGATCAGTTTATCTTCAGAAGTTGTAGATGCTTCATCATTGGAGGTTTTCAAGAAGAGACTGGACAGCCACTTGTCTGAAAATGGTATAGGACCTCCTACTTGAGGGGGAGGTTGGAGTAGAACAGGGGTATATATCTCCTCTTCACGGGCTTTTTGCACAACAGAACACATAAGCTGTATACTTAGTTGTGTTTGTGATCTGTGATATTTCTCCTGGTCATGTCACATTGCATTATTGCTCTGTTTATCATATGAGTGTTGTTAGGTATAACATTGATACCAAATATGGTTTGGGTGAATAAATATATAAAACTTAGATATCATGGTTTAAGTGCTTATCACTTTAAGCACAATGCAGCAGGCAATTAGCCGATTAAGGGTTCGGTTAGAAGTTACAATATAAGGAAGCATTAGAAGCTGGAAAGCTTACTGTCTGTAACTGTGCTGGCTGTAACTGTGTGCTGCGACTAACTGTGATTACTGACTGTGAGTGCCTGTGACTGAACTGTTATTGTTTGCTACTGTTTGCTGAATATCCAGCGTTTGTTTCTCTGGAGAGTGAAACCGGAGGAGGAGAAGATATCTTTATCGGCTGATAAAGATATTGCAAGGACTCTTAACTTGGACTATACTAGTGAGTCTTACTGGATGGAAATACTGTGAATGACTTAATGGACTGAATGACAATGCTTAAACTCTAACTGGATTAAAAACTATTTAAACTACAAACAGTGTTTGTGTTCAGTGTGTGTATACTCTGGGGCCCTTCCGCTCTCCTTTGGTTGCCTGGCTTGACTACTGCTGCAATACTCTTCTAGGGGTTAATCCTCAAACCCTAACATTGGTTATGGGCCCAGCAGCATAGTCTAACTAACCAGGATATAGCAGAGAGAGTTGGTGTGAGTTGCACATTACTGTAAAAACAAACTGTTTTAATTAGTTTAAAATAGTCAAAATATCTGAAGAGTAATGGCACAAGTAAATTTGTCACAACTGTCCATGATATCCAGGCTGGATGGAACAAACTATGTTTCATGGTCAATGAAATGTAGTTTACTTCACGCAGAGAAGGTTTGTGGGACATTATAGCAAACCCACCAGATGTGAGTAGATGGGATCCTGCTAATGATGATGATAAAGAAAAGTTACAAGACTTTAAACTGAAGAATGAGCAGGCTTTATGCATCATAGGACTGACTCTCTGTGATTAGCAGCTTGTCCATATTCGTGGAGAAGAAAATGCTGCAAACTGCTGGGAGAACCTCAGGAAGATTTATGTTCGGGACAGTGTAGGAGCACATATAAATCTTACACGGAAGCTTTTTCGAACGCATATTCAGAGGAATGGAGATATGTTAGTTCATTTAAACTGTATGAAGAGCATTTTTCAAGATTTGCAAGAAAAAGAGCTTATATTTAATGAACTGCAACAAGTCTACATAATATTATCTTCATTAGATCAAAGCTATGATGACTATGTGACTTCGTTAGAGGTATTGCCAAAAGAAAGCCTCTCATTAACCGAGATTACAGGCAGGCTACTAGAAGAAGCCAGAAGAAGGCGTGAGCGTGACGAGCTGAGAGAAGATAAGAAAGAAGAGAAATTATCTTCAAAGCCTGTAAGAAACCAGCAAAGCAAAGTAAAGCACCTGGAAGAAGAGAATTTATCTTGACGCATACACAATTAAAAAGTGTTTTAATTGTGGAGGCAGAGGACATTTGGCAAGGTTCTGCAAAAAAGAGAAAAAGCCAGAATGTAAAAAAGCCAAAGAAAGCATTTGAACTAGCCACGTTTGGCAACTCTGATGTGAAGAATAATTTATGGGTGGTTGACAGTGGCGCATCCCACTGCATCACAAGAGATAAGACAAAATTTATAAAAATGTCTACAAGCTCTCAACATATATCTCTTGCCAATGGCTGGAACCTGAAAGCGAAAGGTCAAGGTTTTGCACGTTGTCCGTACATAAACCAGGATATAAAAATGTTGTATGTACCGCAACTAAAGTTTAATTTGCTTTCAGTAAGTGTATTAGATAAATTAGGTTATGTAATTACTTTTAAAGATAATAATTGCATAATTGAAAAAGATAACAAAAGGGTAACTGCAGCTTTAAATGGAACATTATATGTATTAGATAATAGTAAGAAAGGGGAGGCACAAACTGTATTTAATAATATAAAGCCTCATGATGAATGTATCCATTTATTGCATAGGCGTTTGGGGCATGTAAATTTTAAAATGCTAAAACGTACAGTTGAGTTATCTGAAGGAATAAGGTTAAAACCTTGTGATAAATATTTGCGTTGTAATGTTTGCTGTGAAGATAAGAGCAAGGTATTGCCTGCAAATAGGCTAAATGGTTTCAAAACAAAAGAACCTTTAGAAGTAGTATTTGCAGACATAATAGGTCCAAAGAAACCCAGTATGGGGGTGCTAGATATATACTGAGCATTATGGACCATTATTCTAGATATGGGTTTTGCTATTTAATGAAAAGCAAAACTGAAACATATCAACATTTTTTCAATTGGCTTAGGTTTGCTGAAAGAAAGTCTAAACGGCAACTGATAACCCTGGTGACAGATAATGGCACGGAATTTGTTAATAACAAATTCCAGAACAGACTTAAGGTAGCTGGAATAGAGCATAAGAAGTCTGCTCCATACAGGCCAGAACATAACGCTTTTATTGAAAGAAGAGGCCAAACACTACAGGCAATGGTTAGAACAATGTTAAATGATTCTGGGTTACCTGATTCTTTGTGGGGGGAGGCTACAATGTGTGCTAATAACATATTGAACAACGTTGTTAATACAACAACAGGTGAAATACCATTTACCAGGTGGCATGGCAGGAAACCTGATCTAAGTTACCTGCACACATTTGGTGCACCAGCATGGGTGCATATTCCTGCACAACTCAGGAAAAAAGGGCAACATAGAGCTAAAAGATTTTTCTTCGTTGGTTATCAGGCAAACCATAGGGCATATAGATTTTGGGAAAAAGGCAAATCTAAAGTGTTATGTAGTGCTAGTGCCCAATTTCTAGAACATGAAGGATGGGAAAAATTAGAACAGGATGCCAATAAAGATGTAATTATTGAATCCTATCGAAATCCCATTAGTTATCCCTGTAACTTTAAAAATAAAGTAAAGAGACAAATACAGGATGAAATAGTGCCCATAAAGGAAGAAACAGATTCAATAGCTGAACAGGATGAGGAAGATGAACAGGAAGTAGTTCAACAAAGTCCTCCTGTAAGCCCTGTAATTCCCAGAAGAACTACACGTATATCTAGACCGCCTGATAGGTACCAGGCTAACACAGTGTGCCAGATTAATCAAGTTCCTAATTCTGTAGAAGAAATTAAAAAGTATCCTAATAAGGAAAAAGAAAGATGGTATGCAGCAATGAATAAGGAACTGAATTCATTAAGAGATATGAAGGTGTATGAAAATGCCAAATTACCTGTAGGAAAGAAATCCATTGGCTGCAAATGGATATTTAAGGTAAAAACAGATAAAGATGGTAATTTAATCCATAAAGCAAGGTTAGTAGCCCAAGGTTTTAGGCAGATTGCTAATGACTACGATGAGGTGTTTGCACCTAGTCTTAAGGCAGCAACCTTGAGAGCAGCTTTAGTGTGGGCAGCTAGTAAAAACTATATAGTTAACCATTTAGATGTGGAAACTGCTTACTTGCACGCCCATTAAAACATATTATTTATATGAAAAACCTGTTGGTATTAAAAGTGAAAATAAGGATAATAATGATTGTTGGTTGTTAAAGAAAAGCCTCTATGGTCTTAAACAATCAGGCTATGAATGGAACCAGTATATTGTAAAGGAACTAGACAATATAGGATTTAAAGCTGGTTTAGCCGATCCATGTTTGTTTAAGAGGGAGACAAATGGGAAAGTATCATTATTATTACTATTCACAGATGACATTGCATTGATAACTGAAACTAATGATGAAGCAAATAAAATAATAGCATCATTAGGAAAGAGAATAAAGATCAAGCAATTAGGGGAGATAAAGAAGTATCTCGGTTTGAATATAAAGAAAACACGGAAAGGTTTTAAGATATCTCAGGAAGATAAGATAAGCAAATTGCTAAAAGATTACAAGATGGAGCTTTGTAAGCCGGCTAAGACTCCAATGAGTCAGGAGTTTAGCAACACTGATGTACAAAGCCCTGAGTTTGATAAGGTGATTTATCAATCTTTAATTGGTAGTTTGAGTTATATTAGTAATTGGTCTAGACCAGATATATCGTACTGCGTGAATCAGTTGGCTAGATTCAATTCTGCACCATGTGAAAGACACTGGAATGCAGCTAAGAGGATATTAAGATATCTTAAAAAGACAATGAATTATTCATTGTATTTAGAACCAAAGGGTGATTTAATTTTGTGTGCTTATGCAGATGCTAGCTTTGCATCAGAAAGAGACACTAGAAAGTCGACTTCAGGAACAGCCATAATGCTGGGTAATACATTAATAGGCTGGAAGTCAATAAGACAACAGCATATAAGTTTGTCTACTATGGAGGCAGAATTCTCCTGTTTATCATTGTTATGTACAGAATTAATAATGTATAAACAAATGTTAATTGATATAGGTATAACTGTAGATTATCCTATAATTATACATGAAGATAATCAGGCAGCAATTCAAATGGCCACAAATATTGAGTAAAAACAAGGAGCAAGCATACAGATCTAAGATACCTAAACGTGAGACAATCTGTAAGAAGTAAGATGATTCAGCTAGAGTACTGTATGTCGGAGGACAATTTAGCTGATAATTTTACTAAAGCCCAAGGTGCCAGTAAGCACCAGGAGAGTTGTGAAAAATATGGGATTAGATTGTAAAGGTATTATATATTTATTTCATCCAAAAGGGGAGTATGTTAGGTATAACATTGATACCAAATATGGTTTGGGTGAATAAATATATAAAACTTAGATATCATGGTTTAAGTGCTTATCACTTTAAGCACAATGCAGCAGGCAATTAGCCGATTAAGGGTTCGGTTAGAAGTTACAATATAAGGAAGCATTAGAAGCTGGAAAGCTTACTGTCTGTAACTGTGTGCTGGCTGTAACTGTGTGCTGCGACTAACTGTGATTACTATGGTGGTTTGACATTGAAATGAGACACAGGGAACTGTCTCTGAGAAAAATGCCAACCCTGAGAGAACTCAGGTAGCAGTATTTATTGAGAAAAAACACAAGCAAAATATACAGTATGCATATTCAGAAAACAATGACCTCAACAGGAGATTACTTCACCAGCATGAGAACACACAATCTTGGAAAGTCTCAGATGTTACCTTGCTAGGATGAGATCATACAGCCACGGAAAGTCTCATGGGAAAGTTTGGAAAGTCCCATGAGAAAGCAACAACTGTGTATCTTGTACCTTGAACTTTCACCCATTTTCCTATTCCTTCTAAACTGGCAGAATCAAAACAGAATGAGGCACTCTGAGCAAAGATACTCCTACCCCCACCAAGAATGCCCACATCTTCCTAGACTTACTGCTAGTTATACAAAGGCCTTACAGAAAATGATAAAATGATCAATAGGTTATATTACCACATTCCCTCCTTTTTTATTTATTCAAAGATAGGGGGTGTTTTAGTGGCATAGTACACAGTTCCCTCATGACCTGATCCCACACGCCGGAAGACTGAGGTACACATTTGTAATAGATTAGGAATACATTGAATAAAACAACATAATAAGATACATATAGCAATAATAATAACAACCCCTTGCAATAAGGAGCGAAACCATGATCCATCAGGAAGCCAGGACCACAGACTGTCCCAGAATGATGCATTAAACCCATCGGCTCCAGATTGATGCTGAGCAATACGATCTTCCATGTCCTGAACAGTCTTTGTAATGTTTGGCTCATAATTATGTATAAAAACACAACAATGTGAATGAATTAAAGCACAAACTCCTCCTTGAGCAGCTAACATAATATCTAAAGCATATCGATTTTGCAAAGTAACTGTACGAATTTCAGACATTTCTACATTAATCATCTTAATATTCTTTATAGTATCATTAAACATAGCAACAGTAAAATTATTTAAAATATGAATATCCCTATAGTTCATAGCAATTCCCAAAGGCGGGATGAGACCTCGAGAAATTTGTGTCCATAGATTACCTCCCATGGTTAGACCCGAATCCAATTCCCGACGATTTCGGATCCGAACCTCAGGAGGTAATGTATCTAACTTATAGATAACCGGAATGACAAACCCCAAAGTACATGTCCCTGACCAATTTGCAGGGATTTGTTGATATGCCCACAGTCCACATAAAAACCAAAACCCTTCCAGCTGTACATAACCTTGTTGACTTGCCGCTTGCATCAGCTGTTTCATGTCTAGATATTGATACTGGCCAATGCGTCAGACTCATTTTCCCATTTACCCAAGTTATGTTGTTCTCTGAACCATTTGTCCACTTAATAGTGTAATTGCAGACACTATGATTCCCCAAGAATTGTGAGTTTGTAATGTTTTGGAAACATAAATGTGCTGGAGACTGCAGTGCAGTCTTCACCTTGACCGTGAAGTTCATGGCATATGAAATGTTATGCTTTCCGGTCTGCAAAGTAGACCGATTAAATGGAACCCCATGTAGAGTCAGTCCTTCTCCCACTCTCCCAGGAAGGTGCATACACAACCAACAATTGGTGATGTTCAAGTTTTTGGCAGTTGTGCGCAAATCTTTAATGTAATTATTATCTGTCCACAAATCATCGCCCAAATCTCCGGCACGCTGAACATGCTGTCGCTGCTCTCTCCGCACCCGAGCAGCCCAGGACAGATTAGGCAGAATCAGCAGGATCAGGAACCACAGATGCGCCATCCTGCTGTTCCGAAACTTCCTTCACAGGTGCCTGCGAATGATCAGGCCGAACACACCGACCAGGAACCCAACGAATTTGACCAAGATGTTCAACTGCTGCATAACCACGTCCCCACGTTATCAGCTCAGCAGGAACCCATGCCGGATCTGGAAGGAACCGCACCAACACCCGAGGTCTTACCGCATCTGTAGAAGGAGAAGAAAAATGCCTGCTGGCCGCGCTCGCAGGGGGGTTACCAGACAAATTTAAAAAATTTAAAGTATATAAAGCTAGATTTAATTGATCTTGAATCGCCGGAAGCCCCAGGAGCTTCCCTCCTTTTTTATTTAATTTAGCCAACATGGTATCCACAGTCACATGTATATATTTCCAGGGCGCAAATGGCGGATATTGAGTAACATCCATTTGCCAAATTATTGAAGGTTTCAACCCTCTGGGGTTAACTCCCATAGGGATATTCGTGCCCTGCTTTGAACAAGTTGGACATTGTTGAATTATGGCAGCAGCTTCTGCAGTAGTAAGTTTAAATTGCTGTGCCAATGCTTTAGCGTTTTGATGAAAATAACTATGACTATCCCATGGCTGGACAGTGAGGACTGAAGTTACAGCACTGTCAGCTTTGGCATTACCTTGTGATAAAATTCCAGGCAAATTACTATGACTACGAATGTGAGCAACAAAACACACATTCACACGCTGCTCCAAACATCCTTGTAACAACAAAAGCAATCTTAAAATATCAGGTGATATTCCAGGAGACAAATAAGAACCTGCTACAAAGGGTAACAAATTATACACATACAATGAATCCACTATTAAATTAAAATCCTGATTGTGAAAATTTTGAAAAGCCAAAACTACAGCAGCAAGTTCTGCCTGCTGGGCAGACTTCTGCTCTGAAGTCACTTTTGTATGCCAAATTCCAGATTTATCTTTCCAAACACAAGCACCAAAAACTTTCCCTCCATCAGTAAAAACTGTAGGAGCATCTGATATGCCCAATGGTATCCTTTCTTACATTTTGGGCACACTGATTTAGGACGAACACCCTGTCCCATTGATCTCTTATTCTGCTGACTTTGACCTCCTCCAGGAGCCCGACATTGTGCTTTAAAATGTCCAGGCTTCCCACAATTGAAACAATTCCCCTTTTGAGCATGTCCTGTTTGTAAAGCCAGAGCTAAAGTTTCCATGTTAAAAGACTGACTCCCAACCTTCCTACATGCATTAATCAAATCTGCGATTTCTCTCTCTCCACTTGCTACCAGTGGATTTAAAATCTTTTGCAATCTGTGTTAGCTTGTTCTACTGCTAACTTAAAAAGCAACTCTTTCTGGGCGAATTGATTATCAATTTGTCTTTCAATAGCAATTTCAGTCTGCTAATGAAATTTTCATAGGGTTCATTGTTCCCTTGTTTGATGTTAGTAAAGGTCTTCTCACCACCTTCGCCGTCAGGGAGAGACCCTATGGCTTGAAAAATTATTTGTGGGAGAAGAATGAACCCTTCCTCAGGCATACCATCTCTCTGTTGTTCCACTGTTGTAAAATTACCAGCTCCGTAAAGCTGATCTGGGGTAACATTTGCTGTTCCCCTCTGGACTGCCAGCTGTCTCCATTTCTGATCTAACACCAAATATTGAGCTGGAGTTAAAATCATATTCAACAGAGCTTTCCAGTCAGCGGAATCATTTTATTTCCATAACCAACTGCTTCTAACAATGCCTGAGTATATGGCGTTCTAACACCATATTCTTTTGCTGCTTGCTTAACTTCCCTCAAAATTCTGAGCTGTAAAGGCTTCCACTCCCGCTGCGGATTTAATGCAGCATCCATGACAATTTCCACTGGATTAAGTTGAACTTCTACTCCAAACTCCACCAAATCATCTCCTGATAATTCCCCTCTATTCTTTGCTTCTTGAATAGCTGCAGTAACTGCATCCACCTGAACCCTTAAAGGTAAACTCTTATCCTCTGACAAAGTATTTCTAGCGCCGGACAGTCCCCCAGATTTATCTGGAGGTGCCGTCAGCGGCAACAAACGTACCGCATGGTAAAGCGGCAAACCTTCTTGGGGGTGATAGGAGCGGTTGTTCATAAGTAGCTAATGCATCCATAATCACCTCCAGGTTAACAAAATTGAAGAAGGGCACGAGGCTCCTCGTGCAAAAATTTCCTATCTTTTTCCAGGACTCTACTTTAATACTACCTCCCTCCGGATATGACTTAATATTTTCCAAACATACTGTAGTAAGTCCTCAATTTCTTTCTTTCCTACAGCACAACCCCTGCTGCCAATTCCAAACCCAAAACTATTCCCAATGATCCTCTCAATTCCCTGATGTGCTCTTTCTGAGCCTTGAGAGATCTCCCCCATACTCACGAAAGAATCTACCTTCGGTCCAGCGAAGAAGATGAGGGCCAGTCGGCGTCCGCGACGATGAGTATAGGATGCGGGAAAGCGTATAGCCTTCAAGCTATCACGTCGGGTCACCATTTATGGTGGTTTGACATTGAAATGAGACACAGGGAACTGTCTCTGAGAAAAATGCCAACCCTGAGAGAACTCAGGTAGCAGTATTTATTGAGAAAAAAACACAAGCAAAATATACAGTATGCATATTCAGAAAACAATGACCTCAACAGGAGATTACTTCACCAGCATGAGAACACACAATCTTGGAAAGTCTCAGATGTTACCTTGCTAGGATGAGATCATACAGCCACGGAAAGTCTCATGGGAAAGTTTGGAAAGTCCCATGAGAAAGCACAACTGTGTATCTTGTACCTTGAACTTTCACCCATTTTCCTATTCCTTCTAAACTGGCAGAATCAAAACAGAATGAGGCACTCTGAGCAAAGATACTCCTACCCCCACCAAGAATGCCCACATCTTCCTAGACTTACTGCTAGTTATACAAAGGCCTTACAGAAAATGATAAAATGATCAATAGGTTATATTACCACAATTACTGACTGTGAGTGCCTGTGACTGAACTGTTATTGTTTGCTACTGTTTGCTGAATATCCAGCGTTTGTTTCTCTGGAGAGTGAAACCGGAGGAGGAGAAGATATCTTTATCGGCTGATAAAGATATTGCAAGGACTCTTAACTTGGACTATACTAGTGAGTCTTACTGGATGGAAATACTGTGAATGACTTAATGGACTGAATGACAATGCTTAAACTCTAACTGGATTAAAAACTATTTAAACTACAAACAGTGTTTGTGTTCAGTGTGTGTATACTCTGGGGCCCTTCCGCTCTCCTTTGGTTGCCTGGCTTGACTACTGCTGCAATACTCTTCTAGGGGTTAATCCTCAAACCCTAACAAGTGTAGTAAAGTGCAGATCTTGTTGAAGAGACTTTGGATTCTTGTGATTGTCGAGAAAATGTTTGACTTGCATCATATGTACAATTTCTCCTCTTTATGTTCAACTACTCCCCTCCTTTTGCGCTTCCCTCTTTCTGGCAAATTTTCCATTTTGAAATTGTTTAGAATAGAGGGGAGGGAGACAGTTATAAGTGGGAGTGGGCACTTATTCTTCCTCTTTAGAGTAAAAACAAATGTGTTTTTCTCCCAAATCTGCCAAGCCCGTGTTTTAATGATTTAGCAGATGGAGTTGGCACATGTAAACCTGGGAGATGCATCTGTCTGATTTTTTTTCCCAGTCTAAAGATTTTTTAGCTGCATTAATAGCACAGATGATGGTAAAATATCACCTCCCCAGGCTGCTTTGCTCTCCTACCATATAATGACTTTTAAGAGGAAGTAGAGAGAAGTGAAAGAATGAGGAAAAGGTTAGAGAAATGCAACTGTGAAAACTTTAATAATTTCTGTCTGAACAAATTAGACTCTCCTACCAAATTCTTAGTCTCTGTGTTCATAGACTTCTAAGTTCCTTGCCAGCTAAACTTATCTGTTCCGATTCTCAGTTCTGCTAATTATTTACTTATATATATAAACAAACAATATGGCCAAAAAGAACCGATGTTGCTGTTTTTTTTTCCTTTTAATTATGGCTTGGAATGTTGCATGAGTTCTACTTTTCAGACAAAACAGATTTCAAAAATCTTGCTTATTTGTTCAAAAGACTTTTCTGTGAACAAATCTGAAAAGAGTCACCTGTGGTGAGATGTGTGGCAAATAAATTTAACAATAAATAAATAAACACCTTTCCTAACATTACAGACTCTTTCAGAGAGTTAAGAATTTGCCTGTGTCTGAACCATTTGAGGCATCATTTGTGCTTCAGATGAGAATTCTGGATTGATTTGTGTGATCATCCATTTGTTTGGGAGTGTCTTTGTTATCCAGCACCACAGTTTGAAAGGGTCAATATTCTTTCTATCCTGTTTCTTCAATTCCAAGTTTTACTTACACGGAATGTCACCGTTCAAAATATTGTTTGTCCACATAGTTCTGATGTTTTCAGGTATAGATACGTCACAGCACCTGACTATTTTGCCCAAGGTCTTCATGGCACCTCTATCAAGTGTGATGGAATGTGGACCTGAAGAAGCAGTGGGGGGAGAGTTTTACCAATACAGAGCTTTCTTGGAGAGAGACCTGAATTAACAGCCTGTACAGTCCTAAACTAGATGGGAGATTGGGGAAGAGATTCGGGATATCTATCCCCTAGAACCATGATGGCAAACCCTTGGCATGCATCCCAGCCATTTCTCCGGGCATGCCAGCCGTTGCCTGTTGCTCTTCTGGATTCTGGTCAGTTGGTCTTCATGCACATGGGAGCACTGGAAACTGGAAGAGGAGCTTCCCGACATCCATGTGTGCACTGGGAAGCTGAGCTTCCGGCTTCCGGATCTTTGTGCATGATCTATGCACATGCATGCACACTAGAAAACAGAACACCAGGTGGCCGGTGCATAACACACCAGAAAACAGAAGCTCAGCTTTTCAGCACGCACATGCTCGCTGAGGAACTGCTCTTCCAGTTTCCGGCACCCCCATGTGCATGTTCTGGGGAGCTTTCATTCTGGTTTCTGGCACTCCCCCACACGTGTGCTCCCATTTTAGCACTTGGTGCCGAAAAGGTTCACCAACACTGCCCTAGAATCTCTCATAATGTATCTAGTAGGTTAGAAAGTTATAGCTTTAGTTTGGCAAGATTCTGTCCACTAGGTATAAGCAAATAAAGGACTGGACATAATTGGACATGGCTGTCTGGTCTCTGGTCATGGGCCTGACATCAAGCATTTATTTGTTGATTGTTAGTTCCTTTACTGTTGATAATTTAACCTAAAAAAGCAGAACTATCCGCCACTTCAATATCTTCTTCGTCAATTCTAAAACTGATTGCTGTACCAATGGCCATTATTTATATTTAATCTATCTATATTTTTTTTCACTGAGCTCCTTGTCTTGTATTACTAAAACATACAGATCATTTGCATATTTAGTCATCAGAGTAGTGTCATCAGCATAATGCAGAGTAGTTATGTTTCTTCCTCCAATTTTAAAACAATACTCATCTTCCTCCAATCCAGCTTCCCCCAATAATATTCTGTATCTATGATAAATAAGTAAAGGGAAAGTAAACATCTTTCTCTCACTCCTCTGAAAATCTTGCAGCCAGTCTGCTTCACCACATTCTGTCCATGCTCTGACTTCCTGACTGATGTTTAGATTTAATACAAAGACAATGAGATGTTCTGCAATTCATATTTTCCTAAGCAAATTCCACAGCTTGACATGTCCAAGGGCTTTCTGTAATCACATTCTGCCTTCCTTGTGATATTTGAGGTTTTTTTTTTTAATTATTCAACATGCTTCCACATAATGACATGTTCCTTGACCTTTTCTAAAGCCAGCTTGATAAATCTTGAATATCTGGCATTTCCATTTTGATGTGGGTCTCTAATTTGTGTCAGATGATCCAAAACATTATTCTGCTAGCATGTGAAACTGAGTATGAAATTGCACACTGCTTAGTCTCCTTTCTTTGATCCTGGAATGTAGCATTACCACCTCCAATCTGTTGACCACTGTATCATTCTCTATATTTTCTTTCTACCACAAGTTGGTTAGAATCCTTTTCTTCAGTTGCTTGTCATATTTCTGTAGACATTCCATCGATTCCGATAGACTTACAATGTGGAAATGACTAGAAAGCTGATCTAACTTCATGGTCTAGTATTAGTATTATTGTAAGTAGGGAATATAAGTATTTGGGTGCTGACTTTTCCAGAATTTCAGTATATTCCATCTATCTTTATTTGATTTTCTTTGAATCAGTATTAACTCTGTCCATTTGGCATACTTTAACATATCAGTTCAAGACTGGAACTTCCTTTTGAATTCAGAGATCTTTTGGAAGATGTTCTTTGGTTTTATTTTTCCAATGTCTTTACAAATGTTGTTGTAATGTTGCTTTTTGTCTACTCCAATAGCTTTCTGAAATTCTTTGTTAAATTTCTTCCTGAATTTTTTTTTTCTTTCTTGGTTTTGACTTCTCTTCTCTTCTTGGCAATTCCCATCTTTTGTCTTGAGATCCAGTTTGCTTTTCTTCTGTTTCTTCTTCTTTGGCAGACTCTGGTTCTGTATCTATGAGGTTTGAGACTTCAAAGCAATTCATGATGTTCTCCTTGAAAACGTTGAGTATATAGTTGAGTTCATATTGCGGGAGCTAATTGGCTTTCTTCATCCACTTTAGCTTAACTTGGAATTTTCACATGAACTGTGTGTGATCTGTTCCACAATCAGCACCTGGCCATGTCTGGGATGCTATACAGTAACTCAGCTCCTCCACCTCCTTTTAGCCATAACACAGTTGACTTTATTTCTATATACCCATTTGGTTATGTCCTAGGTAAGTAGCATTTTGATCACCTGAAAACTGTGTTAGCAGTGAAGAAACCATTTGATTGGCAGAATGTAAGTCATTATCCTGATTCATTTTGGTTTCCTGTGCCAACTACATTTTCTTCTTAATATTTCCAACATTGGCATTCTGGTCACTAACTACAAGCAGTACATCTTGCTGCATGTTCTGTCATTGAACAATCCTTAAACTCATTAACCTCCTCTTCTGCATAGATAGTTGGAGCATAAAGAGTTGTTCACAAAATTAATTGATGTTATTTGATCAACGATTGCCCTATTCTTGCCATGTCCTTCCTAAGTAAGAAAGCAATGACATCCTGTCTTTGTTTTTACATCCTGAGCATAAACAATGCATTATTCTGTCTGAAAATGTCTAATTCCAGTCCACCTCAATTCACCAATGCCTTGATTAAATCATGCAGTCAATTCATTCCAGCTTCTACTGTGCTGATCTTCCTATGTCGGTGGATCTTATGTTTTACATTCCTGATTTTGTAGTTTTGGATTTTCCTTTCCAATATGGCAACATCAGCAATTAAATGTCTCAAAAGCTTTAATCTAGCCACATGATAAACCTTATTAGTACACCGAAAAATTATCCATTTCCTCAATAACATATTGAGTGCTATTCTACCTGACCACTATATCCCGCAACTATATTTTCAATCATTTTATATGTCTATCCATATGGTTTATGTAATACAAATGTAGGAATAATTTATCTCTGTCTTCTCCTACTCAGAATGATCTGATGCCTTTACTCTTGTATTTAAGTGGTCATCTACCTCAAGCATATACTTACCAGTACAGTATAGATCCCTGCATGGCTTAACTGGGCCGTTAAGAGATCTTAATGACTTGGGTGACCCTAATAGATTTATGACAAGAGTTGTATCCTCTTGGCATGCATGGCTGGTATTCTGCACTTATCCCTCGCAGGAATACATAAAACAGTAGATGTGAGTGGGTTGGGGAGCTACTCATTTTGTCTAAACACAGAGTTTGAAGAGATACAGTCCAGTTGCTGGCTGAGGAATTCTGGGAGTTGAAGTCCACAAGTCTTAAACTTGCCAATGTTGGAGACCCCTGCTCTAGAGCAGAATCAGTTTCTGGAAGCACTGCCAAAGCTTTGCAAAAGACACAGTTGCTTTAATGATTTAAAGAGAGAGAGAGAGTTCATATACACTCAGAAACCCACCCTGCAGAATGTCTCCTTTGAATGCTTTGCATAGCTTGACTGCACTATCCTTATTCAGTTGCTGATATTTATACATAACCTATAAGGTGGTTTTAGCCGGACCCAGAAAGACAAAATAAAGAGCAAAAAATCCCCTTGGTGAACTTTATTCCTTAGAGTGAGAGAGGCAAAAGAAATACCTCTCAGGAATTTTTCCAAAATTGAACTTTTCCCAACAAAAACAAGTACTTGTATATGACATCAGATACTTTCATCTCAGGCACATGTTTCACAGTAGAAAAGCAATAAACTCTCACAGTTGCTCTTATATAGTTCTTACTTTCTTCTTCAGCCACAGTCCCAGTTATTATTAATGAGTCAAATGTTTGCCTTTGACACATACTGTTTGCAGAAGAAACACCATAGTTCATACTTAAACCATTCTCTAGCAGAATGTGATTGCTCTCTAATCTAGAAAGTTTTAGATACTCAGAAAAAAAAGATAGAATCAACTTCAGTCTTTCTAATTCAGTTATGAAAATAATAAAAGAGTCCTTTATTTTAAAATAGTTTTAAAACTACTTGCCAAAGTGGAAAATCCACACAACATTCTGCCACCTTTATTTATAAGGATTTCCCCCCTGCTCTATGAAAGTTTCTTATTTTTGTCCTTATTTATAGAATCTCTTTCTTTTTCTTCCTTCCTTCCTTCCTTCCTCCCTTCCTTCATTATCTATCATCTATCATCTATCTATCATCTCTCTCTCTCTCTCTCTCTCTCTCTCTCTCTCTATCTATATATATATATATATATATATATATATATATATATATATATATATATATATATATATAATCCTGCTTGATGAGCAGGTGGATTTGTGAGTCCAGAAGGACCCCTAGATTGTGCACAGGCCCCTAGTTGGGGCTGAGACAGTGGAACCCCAACTAGTACCAAAGAAGGTATTGTCCCAGAACCAGGGGGTATCAAAACCTAAAGCCACTCAGTCTTGCCAGGATTCAGTTGGCATCTTACCAAAACTGTCAGAGAGCAGGTTTGAGAACGACAGAGTCATCTTACCATCTTGCCAATTAGTGTTGTTTTCCCATTTCCTGAAAGTCCTTGCATATGCTCATTGTGTTGCAACATGATACGTGTTTGCCATCCACCTGGACTAGGCAATATTATGCCATCCCCTAAATATTGTATTCCCCGAGTAAAATTGCTCAGAAATTTTCCAAAGTGATTCTATGCAGAGCTACTAAGTACCAGTGGATGTCATTTCATTTATACCTGAATAAGAAGTGCAGAACCAGTTTGCTGTAGTGGTGAAGGCATCAGGCAAGAAACTGGGAAACTGTGAGTTTTACTCCCACCTTGAGCACCCAACCAGCTATGTGATCTTGGACCAGTCATTTTCCCTCAGCCCTAGGAAGGAGGCAATGTCAAACTACTTCTGGGGGGAAAAACTTGCCAAGAAAACTGCAGAGACTTGTCCAGGCAAACTCCAAGAAATGGACACAATTGAATAGCAAAAAAACAAATAAAGAAGTGCAGTCATAGTATGCTAACCTAAAGATCAAGCTGCCATATTGCACTGAATGTAGGTTTATTCAACATTTCTTCCAGGTCAAACATTCATAATTTCTGATTCTTTAATCTGACCAATTTGGCACTATACATATTAATAGCAATAGCACTTCGACTTATATACTACTTCACAGTGCTTTACAGCCCTCTCTAGGAATCAACCTATTGCCCCCATCAATCTGGGTCCTCAGTTTACCAACTTCGGAAGGATGGAAGGCTGAGTCAACCTTGACTCAGCCTGATGACATTCGAACTGTCAAATTGCAGGCAGCTGGCAGTCAGCAGAAGTTGCCTGCAGTACTGCACTCTAACCACTGCGCCACAATGGCTCTTAAGGTCCTGTCTGTCCACTTTCTTTTCTCTCTGAAATGCTAGCAGTGCAATTGGTTTTGGACCTATAATACCATTTCTTTTAGTTTATCTCTTCTTAAAATGTTGGGTCTTCATTGAATACAACTTGTTTTTTAATCTGAAACCATTTCGTTAGCATGTGAAACTGTACGATGCTCAGTCAAAGCACACATACATAATACTTTGGGAAGATTTTAATCAGATTTGATGCTTTTGAATGAAAAGCACAGTGGGCTGATGTCTCTGAACAAGGGGCACATAATCCTGCAATCATTAAAACTCTGATCTGGGTTTAATTGGTGCTAATGACAGGATGTCTATTTATTTCCGTGTTCCAAGATCAGAGTCCAGATATTCTCCTAAATTATATATGTTAACATTCTGGCTTCTGCATAAGCAGGAGGAAATGAAGTGGGGAGGGGGAACAATAGAGCCTTTCACAAAATAAATTGAGCAGCTCAAATGAGTTGCTAAAAAAAACAATCTTCTTGTTTATTTGCAAAGATATTTCTGTAAGACAATAAAGATCAATCACTTGCTTTTGATTGCTTAATAGCATGCTAATACATTTCATCTTTAACATTTTAATTTTTTTCCCCATAGAGCTTCTTAGTCACTGCAACTGAATTTTGTAAGCAGCTCATAACGGTGAAATTTATTTTGGGAGCGATATACTGTATGAAATAACCTAAAATGAAGACACTTTGAAAAGATTGGTCCCCTTGATCAAAACAATGGGGAAAACTTAATTTATGGCATATTGACTTATCTACAGTAAACATTATTTATTTGTTTGCTCGCTTGCTTTATTTGTACGCCACCAATTCCCCAAGGCTCTGGGTAGCTAACAATCAAGATCAGCATAAAACAAAAAAGCGACATGCTCAAAAACCATAAATAAATCCGCCTGTAATATAAACAAAATTGATACCATCAAAATAATAACCAGAAAGTAAACAAAGTCATTGGGCCATCAGATTCCAACCTTCACTCACATTATGGTTTCCTTCTATGCCAGATGGAGACAACTGGGTCCTAACTGCTCTCTTGAAACCTGGGAGAGAAAGGCCAAACCAGATCTCCATAGTGAGGGATTTCAAAATATGGGGCCAGTGCAGTGGTGGGCTGCAACCAGTTTAAAAACCGGTTCTGTGAGCGCACGCTCATTTCAGCTTCTACCCTAATCTACCCTCAGCCAAGAAATATTGAATATTTGGGTAGTCTGCCATCCTGGTATTCAAGAATTCAGAATAGAACTGGAAGGGACATTGGAGGTCTTCTAGTCCAACCTCCTGTTCAAGTAGGAAACTCTATAACAGTGATGGCGAACCTTTTTGTTGTGGTGTGCCGAAAGTATGCGCATGCTGGCACCCACAATGCAATGCACCCTGCCCCCCTGTGCATGTGTGTGCAACACCCACCCCTGCTGCCCGCTTACCTGCACTGCACATGCACATGCCTCCCAGCTGATTTTCAGCCTCCCAGAGGGAAGCCTTTGCAGCCTCGGGAGGCCAAAAAACGGGCCTTCCAGTATTTCCGGAAGCCCCATTTTTCATCCTCCCGAGGCTGCAGAGGCTTCCCTCGAGCCTCTGGGAAGCTGAAAAAGGCCTCAAACAGGCCTAAAATCAGCTGGGATGCACACACATATGCAGTGCAGGTAAAGTTGGCTGGGGCTCGCATGCCCACACACATGGCTGTGCATGCCACCTGTATAGGTTTGCCATCACGGCTCTACACCATATCAGATAAGCAGCTGTCCAGTCTCTTCTTAAAAACCTTCTGTTATGAACTAACAAAAAACCAATTAATAAACTTATTAACATTATGTTAAGCAGGCTTGAAATCCTGCACTTTGGATTGGCCCTTGAATAGCGAACTGGGATTGGTCCTCATGGAGCAACCTGATTGGCTATTAGTGTAACATCTTTCATTGGCCAAAAGTTAAGCATGTGGACACAGGTCATTGGTTAACAGGTCAGTAGCTAGCTCTATAAAAGGGCTACTGCTGCCCAAGGGTTTTGCTCTCCATTTCTGATTCTTAATAAAGAGTTGAAGTTCACTAAGTCACTGACTCGTCTCGATTACTTGCACCCGCAGTGCCCACACTTGTTCGAAGACATGAATTTTACCAGAGGGACCAACGGAAAAGCGAAAGTCTCGCAGACTACATCGCTGACCTCCGGAATTTGGGAGGCCTCTGTGGGTTTTCCAACCTCGAAGAAGCTTTGCGAGACCGCATAGTTCTGGGATTAGATGACCAGACGGTGCAAAGCAAGATCATGGCAAAAGGGGACATCGATCTTGCCGATGCCATCGCAGACGCTACTGCAGCAGAAACAACCAGGAAGTCGGCCGCTCGAATGCGCTGCACCAACGCACCGCTCCGCCAACTCGCGAATGACACCTCGCCTCGCCCCGAGAGGCACTCAACAATGGCGCATCATGAAGACCTGGAATCCCCATCAGAAAGTGATGAGGAAGAGGTCAACCGACTCTGGTCCGAACGAGACCAACAAACCCAACGATTCCCGCGACAATGCGCGGGTTGTGGGGCAAACCACCCACGATCCGATTGCAAATTCCTCGACGCACTTTGCCGTTCCTGTGGAAAAAGAGGCCACATTGCAAAGGTCTGCAGAAGCAAGCGAGGGTCCAGTCCCAAGCGCAGGGAGAATAACTGCAGCCTGTCTTCGGGATTCACACCCGCGAATCGGAACCACCAGAACCACCAATGGAACAACCACTCCTACAGAAATAAAGCACCTGCCTCTTTAACGAGACGGGAAGAGGCACACCAAACCATTACCATCGGCCACGCTACATCCTTAGACGCAAGGAAGATCCGAGTGAAGAGAACCAACCTTGCGTGATGGAAGTCGACTCGGGGTCGTTCCTCTCAATGGTTTTCTGGAAAACCTTCAAGCAACTAATCCCAGCCATCCGTAGACAGGACCTCAGCCCCCAAAGGATCATACTCAAGGATTACCAGGGCAACAGAATCCCGGTCGTCGGTTCCAGCCAAGTCCAAGTCTCCTTCAAGAACCGTATCGCATCACTACCGCTGACTGTCGTCGATCGTGATCGGCCTAGCTTATTAGGCCTACAATGGTTTGCCCCGCTCGGAATCATGGTAGCCGGCGTCCACCGAGCTGAGAGCAACGACTGGGAGGAGTCTCTCGTCCAAGAATTCCAGGACGTTTTCTCAGATGGACTAGGCAAGTACAAGGGGACCCCAATATCGTTTAACCTCAACCCTGAAGTAGCTCCCATCCGCCTTAAGCCTCGTCGGGTGCCTTTTGCACTAAAACCAAAGATCGACGAGCAACTCGATAAATTAATAGCCCAGGGCGTTTTAGAACCAACCGACCACGCCCGTTGGGAAACCCCAATTGTAACACCCATTAAACCAGATGGATCGTTAAGAATTTGTGGGGATTATCGGGCCACTTTGAACCACGCACTTCAGCAAAGTGCTTACCCAGTACCGGTGGTTCAACACCTTCTCCACTCCCTGGGTGGTGGGAAGATATTCAGCTAAATTGGATTTGGCACAAGCGTACCAACAGTTGCCCGTTGATGCGGAAACTGCGGAAGCACAAACTATCGTTACGCATAGAGGCGCTTTTAAATGCAATAGACTCCAATTCGGAGTGAGCGTAGCTCCGGGAATTTTTCAAAGTTTAATGGAGAGACTCTTACAAGGCATAAAAGGGGTCGTACCATATTTTGATGATGTGTTAATCACCGCCCCAAATAGAGACATATTAGAAAAGCATCTCAGAATGGTTCTAAAGAAATTTAAAGACGCCGGCCTGAAAGTTAAAAAAAAAAAATGTCAACTGTGTACCAAGAGGGTGGAGTTCCTGGGATACCTTCTCGATAATCAAGGAATCCACCCCACTGATAACAAGCTAAAAGCGATTAAAAACGCCCCAACACCCAAGAATAGAACAGACCTCCAAGCCTTTCTGGGGCTCATTAACTTCTACAACATTTTCTTGCCCCAGAAGGCGACTGTAGCGGAGCCCTTACACAGACTTCTTGATAAAAGAGCTACCTGGGTCTGGGGACGTCGAGAGGAACGCGCCTTCCAACAAGTGAAAGACTTGCTAACCTCCAACACTGTTTTGATGCAGTACAACGAGACTTTACCCTTAACTATTACTTGCGACGCTTCACCGTTTGGAGTGGGAGCAATCTTAAGCCATGTACTACCAAACGGAAACGAAGCACCTATTGCGTTTTTCTCACAAACATTATCAAAGGCCGAAAGGAACTATAGCCAACTCGATAAGGAGGCCCTTGCTGTTGTGTCTGCTGTGAAGCGCTTTCACGAGTACGTATATGGGCGAGCATTTACGATAGTTACAGATCACAAACCATTGCTTGGTATTATAGCAGGAGACAAGCCAACCCCCTATATATTATCGCCAAGAATGACTCGATGGTCTGAGTTCCTAGCTGCCTACAATTATGTGTTGCAACATTGCCCAGGGAAAGCCATTCCCCACGCTGATGCATTGAGTCATTCTCCACTTCCGGAAGCCGTCGACGACCCAGCTCCAACCCTCACGACGCTCCAAATCGAAACGCTGCACTCGCCACCACTAACAGCGAGAGACATCGTGATCGAGACAAAAAGGGACCCTATCCTGGCATGAGTCCTCAGCTGGGTCGAAAGAGGATGGCCAGCCGACCAAATCCATGACGATTTCGCACCATTCAAGAATTGGCAGACAGAGCTTTTCTCCCAGAGAGGTTACGTTCTCTGGGGGGATAGAGTAGTCGTCCCAGAGAAGCTACAACAGACTGTTTTAAAAGTATTACACGAGGGACATCCGGGTATCGTGCGCATGAAGGCACTCGCACGAAGCTACGCATGGTGGCCGGGTATTGATAAACAAATTGCAGCCTGGGTAACCACGTGCCAGAAGTGCCAAGACGTTAGCAACGCCCCACCTAGGGCAACGCCAACCAAGTGGGAAACCCCGCGGGGTCCGTGGTCCCGTATCCACGTTGATTTTGCGGGACCCACCAAAGGACACACGTTTTTATTAACAGTTGACGCCTATTCAAACTGGCTAGAAATCCAAAAGATGAAGACAACCACAACAGAGTCAGTCATTAATAAACTGAATAAATTATTCGCAACGCATGGGTTACCAGACGTTTTAGTTTCTGATAACGGGCCCCAGTTTACGGCCCTAGCTTTTGAACAGTATCTAGCGGACCGGGGCATCCGCCACGCGCTCACCTCGCCGGCGCACCCTGCAGCCAACGGAAGGGCGGAGCGAATGGTACAGTTCGTCAAGAAAACCCTACATAAAATGGACTATGGGGACATTGACGACAAGCTCAACCGAATACTCCTGCTCCAACACATCACCCCACACAGCATCACGAACAAGACGCCTGCTGAACTGCTAATGGGGTGGAGACTTCGCTCTCACCTCGACCGCCTCCATCCCTCTTATTCACCAGAAAAACCCTGTGGATCTAGCGGGAAGTGCCGCAAATTCAAGGTAGGCGACTTGGTGTTTGCTAAAAACTTTTCAGGTGACCCATTATGGGTCCCTGCAACTATTACCCAACCCACCGGCCCCAGATCCTACCGCCTACAGACTAATGACGGGATACTTTGGAAATGCCATATAGATCAACTTCGATCCAGAATGGCACCCGCCTCCCGTGACTCCCATAATTCACAAACTAAGGGGGGAGGAGATATCGAGGAGGCCGAAAACGGGCTAGATGACGACATAATCATAGGGACCCAGCAACCTAACAGAAGTAACGCGCAACCTGAAGAAGAATCAGGGAGCGGGGTGATATCTCCTCCCAGAAACAGCACGAGGGAGGCAAGCCCACGGGACCCGGAAGCAAGCCTAGGAGACTGGGATAACAACAACAAGAGCCGCGCCGAGCCCTCCTGCGCGGAAACGGAACTAGCCACACCAGAAACCCTTGATAGTGTTCCACCGGAATCGGACTGCAGACAAAAACCGGTGGAACTGCGAAAATCAAACAGGCAGGTGAAACGACCTGCATATCTACGCGAATATGTTACCGCACCCTCAAACGGAACCTAGGGGGAGGGGTGTTATGAACTAACAAAAAACCAATTAATAAACTTATTAACATTATGTTAAGCAGGTTTGAAATCCTGCACTTTGGATTGGCCCTTGAATAGCGAACTGGGATTGGTCCTCATGGAGCAACCTGATTGGCTATTAGTGTAACATCTTTCATTGGCCAAAAGTTAAGCATGTGGACACAGGTCATTGGTTAACAGGTCAGTAGCTAGCTCTATAAAAGGGCTACTGCTGCCCAAGGGTTTTGTTCTCCGTTTCTGATTCTTAATAAAGAGTTGAAGTTCACTAAGTCACTGACTCGTCTCGATTACTTGCACCCATGCCCAGAATATAACACCTTCAATGATGAAACTTCTTAAGGCAAGCTGTTCCATTGATTAATTGTCCTCACTGTTAGGAAGTTTCTGCTCAATTCCTGGTTGCTTCTCTCCTTGATTCATTTTCATCCATTGTTTCTTGTCCTGCCATCTGGTGCTTTGGTAAATAAGTTGACCGCCTCTTCTCTGTGGCAGCCCCTCAAATTCTGGAATATTGCTATCATGTCACCCCTAGTCCTTCTTTTCTCTTGGCTGGCCGTACCTAAATCCTGCACCCATTCTTCATATGTTTTAATCTCCAGGCCTTTGGTCAACTTAGTTGCTCTTCTCTGCATTTTTTTCAGGCTCAACATCTTTTTTGTAATGTGGTAAGATCCAATACTGTTTAGCTTTTTTAACACATTTCCCCAAAGTCTAGAAAGCAATTTATCAGTACAATTAACCAAGCAGACAAACGAATGCTGAACACCTGCTTGAATCCTAACTGTGTGTACCTTTGCTTTGTTGCACAGGATGTTCCTCTCAGTCTGTCTTCCTACCGTATAAGGCATTTTTCCTCTGAAATTTATTTCTTTTTCTTCCAAGTTTCTTTAAAAAGAATTTAAATAATCTTTTAAAGATTCTTTTTAAAATGCCTTGATGTTTGGCTTTTGTGATCTGCTCGGATTGTATTATTCCTGCTACACTTTTCTTGATGGTATACCAGAAAAAAATAAGACCAAGCTTTTCACTTTAAAAAAAAAAAAAGACTATGGAAATCCACAGCTCTTTCTCTCCTGAAATTGTCCCTTTTTACTACACTGTCTGGTTAAAAGGAGAAGCAGCAATGCTGATAAAAGGAGAGGAGGTGTAATCAAGAATAAATTATGTAGGTTACCTGCCATCTTGATTTTCTGCAATTCTCCCTGTTGTAAGCACTCTGCACCTTAGAATATATCTAGAACTGCAGTCGGTGGTGGGATTCAAATTGTTTTACCACCGCTTTGGTGGGCGCGCTTTGCCTAAGCCGGCGTGCAGCTTTCCCCACACCAGCTGAGGCCTGCAGCGCCAATCAGCTGAGAGGATAGAGAAGAGAAAAGCGCAGGGGCAGGTGGGAGGGCCGATCATGCGCTTTTCTCTTCTTTTTCAGCTGATTGTGAAGGATTTTTTTCCTCCTCCGGTCCAAACCAGTAGCATACCACCACCGACTGCAGTATGAGAGAAAGGACTAGACAGAAAAACAGAAAATCAAGCAGAGCTAAATTTTCAGGCCTATAAACCAGTGTTCCTGAGAGTTGAAGTCCACACAACCTAAATTTGCTGAGGTTAACAAACACTGGGACAAACTAATAGCACCTAGGGAAGTAGATTCTTAAATTTCATTTTTGAATGTCACTTGAGTTGTATGGTGGCCTAGTGGTGAAGACTTTTGCTTACCACTTGGAAGGTTGAGAGTTCAGTCCTAGGTAACAGCAGATGTTTCTCTCCTAAGGCTCAAAAAAATCTGCTGTGAACTCCACATGGCATCAGGCAGAGCATCTGGCCAGTAAACACTCAGCTCTGTCCAGTTGCCCCGATTCTACCCTAAATTAAGGGATTACAGAGTCATAAAAAGGGAAGTTATTTTGGAATGTCACTTGTTTTCAGCATGTATATGTGTGAATGAAATCAAATATGATAGATTGACCTTTAAGAATTTCTCCTTTCCAATCCAAATGAATCCTTCCTTTCTCTAGCCTAGCCAAATCCAAATCCTGCAATCATTCTTCATGCATTTTCATCTCCAGGCCTTTAATAATCTTTGTTGCTCTTCTTTGCACTTTTTCCAAAGCCTCAACATCTTTTTTGCAATGTGGTAATCAAAACTAGATGCAGTGTTCCACGTGTGGTCTTACTAACGCTTTATAAAGCGGTATGACTACTTCATGTGATTTTGATTCTATGCCTCTGCTTATACAACCAAGGACTGTATTAGCTTTTTTGGCTGCCACCACACACTGTTGGCTCATATTTAAGTGATATTTAAGAAGCATTGAGTTACTATTTAAGTAGAACTGAGTTTCAGAGAATAATCTTATCAGCCATTTTGATTTTGAGAATTAAGACTGCCATGAAACATGCATACAACATAAGCTGTAAAATACTGAGAATATGTGGGTGATGGTGATGGACTAGATTTGATGAGACCAAGATTCAGATGTAAGTTCAAATGTGGAAGTTCATTGTATGACTTTAAACAAATCATTTTTATAACTTGTGGAGAAGAAATTAAAAGAGAGACGGCTACCACTATCATTAGACCAGCTTTCTTGACTCTGGTGTCCTCCTGATGTTTAGAACATTAACTTCCAATATTCCCACCCAATGTGTAAATTGGTGGAGAAAGATAACAGTCATAATCCAACATGTCTGGAAAACACCAAACCTGAGAAAATTAAATTGAACCATTAGCTGACCCAGTAGTCAATGCCTGTGTTAATTAGGGCATCAGACAATTGTGCAATTATAATGGGCATCAACTGAGGAAGACTATGTCACTAATAATTGCTATACAAGAATTCCCTTATTATAGTCCTTATCTTGATTAACCATGTAGGCATATTTGCTACATTTGCTACATTTCAGGAAAAAGTCCATCTTTCATTCCTCTTGCTGTTTCAGGAATTACAAATCTTTCAGATGGCATGTTTTAAATATATTGGACAAATACAGTTGGATAATATAAGAAGTAACACTTCACAAGCTCCACAATAACTTGGAAGCTTCTTAAATTGTCAGTCTATTCTCACAGTCAATAGCAGAGTCTTATAAAAGCATCACACATGCAGCCTTTGCAAATTATTACACACTTTCCCCCTTTTAAAATGCAAATTAACATTTTATATTTGCGTATCTAGAACAAATTTCCTTAAATATTTTATGGCAAGTTAAAATATTACATTTACAAGTTCAAATAATAAAAAATTTATCAGCGTTTTGAAAAATTCAGTGGCTAGATTATACAAATTTGAACAGCGGCCAGAGATATACCTTAATGGTAAAGAAATATATTCTATTCAGAACTACTGTTTGCATCTGAACCACTTCAGCTGAGCCATTTTATGTGTATCTGTTTCTAAAATTAAAAAATGTACACAGGGGTTTTAACAAATAGAGAAATAAACAGAATTAGGACCAGATGCTAAGGAACAATGCAAGTATTTCAGCCAAATCAGATGTCTGGTACCTTGTTCTTCTATAGTATTGTGATATGTGATGTATAATGAATATGTATAGCAGTGGCACTTAGACTTATATACAGTTTCATAGTGCTTTACAGCACTCCCTAAGTGGTTTATAGAGTCAGCATATTGCCCCCCAACAATCTGGGTCCCCATTTTACCGACTTTGGAAGGATGGAAAGCTGAGTCAACCTTGAGCCAGTCAGAATGGCAGTGGGCAGAGTTAGCCTGCAATACTGCACAGTGGTGGGATTAAAAAAAAATTACTACTGGTTCTGTGGGCGTGGCTTGGTGGGCATGGCAGGGGAAGGATACTGTAAAATCTCCAGTCAGAGGTGGGATTTGCCAGTTCTCCAAACTACTCAAAATTTCCGCTACCAGTAATCCAGAACTGGCCAGAACCTGCTGAATACTACCTCTGATACTGCATTCTAACCACTGCGCCACCATGGTTCATAGGTATATAATATTCACTATATCACATATCACAATGTGTGGGTGTGTGTGTGTGTGTATGTCTGTACATATATACATACACTCACACACACACAAAAGCTGGAGAAAAGGGTGAGACATGTCACAGACCCTGTCATTAAAGAATGTTTATTGGTAGGGTCTAGGAAGAGAGCCTTCCCAGCTGTTGCCCCCATCCTGTATAGAACATTGTGTCCTCCTCTGCCATTCCAGAAGAGTTTGTAGTTTTTATTTGAAAATCATCATTGAACTGTAGAAGCCTTGGGGCTCTCTGAGCTTGGTTCTTTTCTTACGGACATTTTACTATCAAACTAGGTAACATCATCAATACACATTTCCAAGAAAACAACCAAGCTCGGAGATTGTACCAAGGATCCTACCTCTACATTTATGTATTGGGATATGTTCAGAGGTGGTATTCAGCAAGTTCTGACCAGTTCTGGAGCACCGGTAGCTGAAATTTTGAGAAGTTCAAGAGAACTGGCAAATACCACCTCTAACTGGCCCTGCCCCCATCTATTCTCTGCCTCCCGAATCCCAGCTGATTGGCTGGGTCTTCTTTTGTTGCCCTGCACAGGAGAATGGAGCTGGAAAGCAGGTTAGTGGGGTGGGGAGGATATGGGGATTTTGCAGTATCCTTCCTCTGCCACACCCACCAAGCCACGCCTACCAAGCCACACCCATGGAACCGGTAGTAAAAAAAAATTAATCCCACCACTGGATATGTTCCATCCTGTCTGGGCTGCGGGGGTGAAAGCATTTGGAATATAGAGAAACAAGCTGACACTGCTGGGGCTTAGGAAACAAAACCTAAGAAATATAGGTAATCCTCAAGTTACGACCACAAATGAGCACAGAATTTACATTGCTGAGTGAGAAATTTGTTGAGTTTTGCCCCATTCTATGACTTTCCTTTCCTTGCTAAGTGAATCGCTGCAATTGTTAAATTACTAACACAGTTATTAAGAGAATCTGGCTTCCCCATTGACTGCTTGTCAGGAGGTCGTAAAAGGGGATCACATGACCCCGGGACACTGCAACCGTCATAAATGCGAGTCAGTTGTCAAGCATGGGCAGGGGTGGGATTCAAATTTTTTAACAACCAGTTCTGTGGGCATGGCTTAGTTGGTGGGCGTGGCTTGGTGGTCATGTGACTCATTATCATTCATGCATTTCCTCGCCTGGCCTCTCATGACTGTGGGGATGCTGCAACAGTCATAAGTGTGAATAATGGTCATAAGTCACTTTTTTCAGTGCCATTGTAACTTTAAATGGTCACTCCACACAAGCAAAGTAACAGCAAAGGAGGGGGGAAAAACTCCAGAGAACTTCCAGAGACAGGAAGTCTAGTCCTGCCAAGAAAGTAATAAGGGTTAACAGAGAGGCAGTTTCTGTAAGCAACACCAGAATGTTTCCTTTCTGCCTTCCTTACAGGATTAGGCCAGTAATTGCTTCTAACAACCGGTTCGCCGAACTTAGAATGTTAACAACTGGTTCTAGAGAATAGGTGCAAACTGGTAGAATCCCACCCCTGACCGTGAGGATGCTGAAACGGTCATAAGTCACTTTTTTCAGTGCTGATGTAACTTCAAACAATCACTAAGTGAACTATTGTAAGTTGAGTACTATCTGTATTGTTACTGATGGTTTGTTGTAGAGTCAGCTAGATGTTCCCCAGGACCTGGGATAGTCAGGTCTGTGTTATTATTTTTAGGCATAAAATTAGGCAGCAAGGAGACGCTGGTGGATACCAAGGACTTGAGTTGTGGGCCTTGGCAATTATCACTGACAATATATAACAGAGGAAGATAACCCTGGATCCTTCTACTAGCATGAGAATTTGAACTATATCCTTGCAGGCTGCTGAATTAGGATAAATCTCTGATTTAGCAGTGCTTCTGTAGGAGGGTATGCCTGCCTATCGAGGTGAACTAATGGTCTGATTTGCCAGGAAACAGTTTAATCCTGTAAAATAAAATCATAGTTCATCACCAATTAAGGGTTTTTACCCTGCCTATTCATTATCTTTAAAGGAATATTTAATCTGCTGTCACCAGATTATGAATTAATGGCATTCGCTTTTTGTTTCACTGTCAAAGAATTGTTCGTGGAAATTATTGGTATCTACGTAGGAGTGGTGACATCACCTTCACCATTTCATTAATGCCTTTCTGCTTTAATTTTCATGGAAAGCATTAATTTCCCACCTTTCATGCAGAAAAAGTCTCAGTATTATTACCCCAATTACTAAAGTGGTATTAAATGCTTGGATGGAGTTTTTTTAAAAAAAAGCAACATGGAGTAGCAACATTGTGATGCAAGCTTGACCTTTTTTATATACATTTCAATATGACGACAGGGAGGCTCTTTGTATCATGACTAGACATCTATCACTTAGCTTTTTTTTTTACTTCATTTCACAGAAACAATGGAAAAAGGAAGTGAGATTACTCACTCTAATTCAGGACAACTATCTAGTAATAACCTAGTCCAATCCAGAGCTACAGTACAGCTCGATTTACAACTACAATTGAGTCCCAAATTACTGTGAGACATTTGTTAAGTGAGTTTTGCACCATTTTATGACTTTTATTGCCACAGTTGTTAAGTGAATCACTGCAGCTGATAAGTTAGTAACCCAGTTGTTAAGTGAATCTGGCCACCCCCATTGACTTTGCTTGTCAGAAGTTCTCAAAAGGTGAGCATATGGCCTTGAACAGAGCTAAGGTCATATATATGAACCAGTTGCCAAGCAACTGAATTTTTTTAAAAATAAATTTTATTGAGTATTCACATTAAAAACATTGAACGTAGTGGTCTTCTTTGACATACATTTTTGTCAGTGCATATTACATTCAGAAAGAAATTATGTACATTTATATACATGTATGTATGTATATATATATATAATTTGAACTTTATAGTTTTTAATTCTTTCTCGTTACTCCTCGAATAAGTGGTCCCTCGCATCTTCCCTATTTCACCTTTAGTTCTTATACCAATTTCATGAACTCCCTTTCATATCCCTCCAATAGTAAAATTTATTCCATATTTTATGGTATAGTCCTGACCCAAACCTTTTTCCAATAAAACAAACATGAACCAAAGGGAACAGAAACCTTTTGATGATTTTTATGAATCTCCGGTTAAAAGGCTGCTGCAAACTAATTAACTTTGATAAGCACGAGCCTCACCAAAACTGTGCTAGTCTGCCAAGAATAACAGCTAAGAAAGATTTTACAACACAAGAGTCTTCAAATACCAGCTTAAGATACGGTAATGCTCATGAGGCTGAGTTTCAAAACGTCTTTGCTTCCTGCAAAGAACGTTCGCTTCACAGCTGTCTTTTATCTTCTTGAAGGAGCCTTGCAGCCTTAATCCTGAGTCGCCCATGCTACTGCAGCTGCTCTTTCCTGCGAGTAACCCTGTGTGCATGCGCACTTGGCACAGGCTCCTCAGGAACTTCCTTATCGCAGCTGCCAGCCCCCATAATTTCTGAAGGCAGCAGTCCACTCCCTAATGGTCCTGGCCCCTCATCTGAGTCCTCGCTCTCCTCAGCTGTCCGCACCTGCTGCTGGCTAACCACAACAGGTATTCTGACTTGTCTTTATCCTTCACCAAGCAACTGAATTTTGATCACATGATCATGGGCATGCTGCAAAGGTCACAACTATGCAAAACGGTCATAAGTTACATTTTTCAGTGCCATTATAACTTTGAACTGTCACCAAATGAACTGTTGGAAGTTGAGGACTACCAGTATACCCAGCTTGGGAGAAGCATTTGGAAGAATAAGGAAAATAAACAAATAATTCAAATCTCAACTTGTCTATTTTTAGCATAAATTTGCAGCGAGCAATGTGTTCCAAATTTCCTGGAAATCAGCACAGGGCTTTTGAGCTACATTTTTTGTAATTGTTTTTTTTTAAATTTATTTATTTTTCTTTGGGAACAAAACATGATGAAATTTGCTCCAGCAGTTAGTCTTAAGGTTTGGGAGATCTGGGTTCAATTTAAAAAAGATATTGGAACGATTATGCACAAGGGAGGAGCAATTAAAAGAAATGACATCTCATCCTAAGATGGTATGAAATGGTATAGGGCTTCTTGCCTGAGGAATAGGTTGGACTAGAAGACCTCCAAAGTCCCTTCCAACTCTGTTATTCTGTATTCTGTAAAATGGATGAAGTTGATTTTGCCCATAAATTTGAATGTAGTGATCTTACTCTTTTCTATTATCGAATCCCATGAAACATGATGCTGTGAAAGATACCAAAATTTCTGAATTAAACACTACAGAATTTTTTAAAAAACCAACCAAGTATTATATCCAATCAGCTAGTATTGAGATCTAGAAAATGTCATCACTCAATGATTTAATGAGAGATTAGCTTTAAGTTTTGTGGGGGAAATGGTAAAAAGGAGCATGTTTCAACCCCATGATTTCTCCAACTCAATATATAGTATGATCAATAATGGCCTAAACATGAAGATCAGAATTGTTGCTCACTGAAACCTAATTTTCCATTCCCTGCTCTATATTAATCCAAAACTTGAGGAAGGAATAAATAAACATGATCTATATACACTACATAGAAGCCAATAACCAGAAGGAAGAATATTCAAATCCATCCATTTTATCACTAGGGATTCATAATCTGGTACAAATTACTCTGTGCAAGTTCTGGATCCGTGATTCAGCCAAATTGAATGCACATGTCATTAGAGAATTAATAAAATATAATTCATCGTCAAGAATATGAAAGCTCAGTTTGGTACCTAAATAGACAATGTCGTTCTTATAGAAAATATTGAGATAGCATTCTGGAGTCAAACTAAAATTTCAATTGTAATGTTTTCTGACATTTTCTAAGGGGAAAAAATGTTGTTCTTTTGCTCTAAAAGGATTTAGGATTTAAATAGAATAACATGTGTTGAGATTATTGTGAATATGGTACACTGACAGCAAGCTTCTAAGGAACATTGTTTATTAATGTGCCATGCATAAAATTATTTCTGTGTACATTGTCATCTATATTTAATCTCTTTCTATCTCTATCTATCTATCATCTATTTATCTATTTTGAATCATTTGAAGCAATTCTGCAAAACCGCTATATCGCAATAATATGTTTGGAAGTTAAACATGAAAATCATTAAAATATCTTTTAAGAAAACTTCCTGCTTTTCATCAAAAAGAACAGAAGGAATAGAACTTATGATGTAAAATGCAAGCTAAATGACGCACAAAAAATTACTTTAGACTGGCATTAAAAAGGAGACCAAAAGGAGGCACACATAACTGTTTCTTACAGTACCATTGACCCTAATGCTACACAATTCATCTCCTCAATGAAATATATTTTTGAATGTAGCAAGCAACAAAGCAAATTATTGGGAAGGGGGGGATGAATTGTGCGTTATTCACTAGTTTTAGATAATGGAGAAAAGAATGGCTGAACATATTTCCTAGCTATATTTGAAAGTCTGAGAAAATATTTACAGCTTGTAAAAAGTTCACTATGTTCTAATGTATTAATATTTTTGGATTTCTATCAACTTTCCAGAACATTTTTTTTCATCTTGCAGCGGCTGTATAAAACATTTCAACAACAAATGAAGCCAACTGTCTTTTTCATTTAAATAGTCCACCATCCACCTTCTTCTTAAAAGCAGTTTTCTATTGAGAACACAGTAATGCACTGATTTATACTGAGGCAACTTTTACTCAATGTATAAGAGTAAATGTAGCACAAAATGTAAGCAGGCTTTGTTTAAATCGGGGTAGGGGACTACTGTGGGCCTTTTACAATATTTGAACTTCAATTCCCAGAATTCCTGAGCCAGTCATGCTGGCTCAGGAATTCTGGGGATTGGTGTTTGCAGATCATACAAAGGCCAGAGTCCCTCATCCCTGGTATAAACTGTAATAGTTCTCATTTATTATTAATCCTTTGCTAATCTTAAAGTTAAGCTACTGTTTCTTTATAATTCTTTATATATATATCTGTTTATTTGAAGTAAACAGAGATTTAATAAAATGTATAATTCAGCTGAGCATAGAAAGGTAAGAAGGGAATGATGGAATAAAAAAGTTTTATAAGCAATAGAATCTTAATCCGCATGACAGAAATGTGTTTGTGAGCTAAATGCTAGAATATATCATTTAAATTATTATTTTGAATTTGCCGTATCATTTCTACATGGCAGAAAATGTAATGATTCTGCACAGCTAAATAAGCAATAAAAATGTTAAATCTGCAGGGCCAAATGCTTTAAAACAAAACAACATAGTTGTTCCCAAGCAGGACCACCGTATCTGTTCTGCTGTGATCTAATAAAAACTGCCTTTAGGAAATCACACAAGACAAAAGCTGAATGCCCCCCCCCCTCATTCTCTCTCTTTCTCTCATTCTTTCTCTCTCTCTCTCTCTCCATCGCTCTCTTTCTCTCATCCTCTCTCTTTCTTTCTCTCTCCCTCACTCTCTCTCTTTCATGTCTCTCTTTCTCTTCCCCTCTCTCTCTTTCTCTCTCTCTCTCCCTCACTCTCTTTCATTGTCTCTCTTTCTCTTCCCCTCTCTCTTTCATTCTCTCCCTTTCTTTCTTTCTTTCTTTCTTTCTTTCTTTCTTTCTTTCTTTCTTTCTTTCTTTCTTTCTTTCTTTCTCCCTCCCTCCCTCCCCCCCCCCCCTCTCTCTCTCACACACACACAAGCGACACTGTTCGCCCTCTTTATCTCAAGGTGAAGCCAGGACTCTGCCCTCCTTCGCAGCAACTTCATCCATCCAGCCATCCTTGGCAGAAGCGCCGGGCCTCCGCCTTCCGTCCCTCCGCGTTGCCCAGCCGTCGCCTGGCAACGGAAGCCGCCGCCGCCGCAAGGCCGACAGCGCGCCTTTATCGCTGCCTTGTGCCTCGCCGGCTTGTGCCTGGACCCCGACCCCCCAATTGAGCGGGACGTTTGTCTTCCTCCTGGCCGGAGACGTTGGCTAGTTCGAGAAAGTGTCCGCCATGTCCCAGAAAAACAAGCTCAACTTCGTGGCTGAAGCTCAGATCTGGTAAAGTCGCCGCTAATGGACCACCTCCACCCCATCGCCTCCTTTTTTAAAAATTTCCTCCAATTATGGGGGTGGCTATAGGAAGCCTGCCCCAAACATCCAGCTTGATCTGTCCTAAGTCCTTCCTACCGCAGCCACCCCTGCTTCCAAATTGCCCCCAAAACAGAGAATATTAACTGCCTTTCTTCAATGTCAGTCTTCAGGTGTGGACTTCAAATCCCAGAATTCCCAAGACATCCTAGCCATTGCTAAAATTTGGGGAGTTGAAGTCCTTACAGGGTGCCAAGGGTGGGGCAAATAATCTTATGTAGCAAATGATCTCCAGGTGTGTTGACTAGCGATTCTGAGAGTTGAAGTCCAACATATCCGAGGACAACATCTTGAGGGACACCTTGAAAGCCATCTCCCACCACAGTGGAAGTCTCCAAGCTTTAGATATTTACTCAGGCACCCCAGTAATTCCAGTGTATCTCTCTCCTGTGTTTATTCTAATTCCCTTGTGGGTAATTTGCATTGGACTGAGATGTGAGGAGATACCATGTGTCTGTGAAAGAGGATGGTGAAAGACAATAAGGTTTTAATGCAGACTGAGGAATCAGTATGTATTCCAGGGTCATCTTAGACTTCCCAGAAAGTTGATAGTACAAATATAAATACTAATCGTTTCCAAAATGGTACCTTTCAGTGGTTCTGGCTGCAGATTAAGGAAATCCAAGTTTATTTATGTTCCATACCAAATCTGAACATTTAGCAATCACAGAATTTCTCAAAGCCACAAAATTTTTATATGTACAGACATCAACACATACTGTACACTCATGTCCTTTCTCACAAAAATCTGGGTGATTTTTCAAGGAAAATGAGAAAGTGTTTGAATATGACACAGTTTTGTAGTATTGCTCTCGCTGTGTCGGTTTTATGACACAAAAGTATAGTTATCACATGAGGCAAAAAGCTGCTTTTAAAACTGACAGTATTTCATGGGGACAGCAAAATTCAAAAACTTACTCAACATTCAAGATTCAAGTCTCAATGTTTTAAGAGCTCTTTTTTATATAAATTTTCTTTTTTATAAATCTCAAAAAGGCAACAGTCTAACATCTTAGCCAGAAGGCCACTCAAACTGAACTTTCTTTTTAACAATTGTATTGAAGGAAAATAAATTTAAAACTCTGGAATATTAGGAGTTCATTTTTTTTTTCATTTTTTAAATGATACACCTGTTGTTTTCTACTATTATATAGATATATTTACTCAAGAAGGTACTTCTATTCAAAGGGTGGCATAAAAACTGGATGAACAATGTAGTGTGTACCTGAGAAAACATATTTCTCTCCATTACCTCTAACTAGAGCCACTTTTTAAAATCTGGTATCCTCAATTTATTTGACTCCCTATAGAGCAGTTTCTCAACACTTCAATTATTTTAAGATGTGTGGACTTCAACTCCCACAATTCCCCAGCCAGCCATGCTGGCTGGAGAATTGTAGAAGTTGAAATCCACACATCTTTAAACTTACCAAGGTTAAGAAACACTGCTATAGAGTATTTTATGGTAATTGTAAATTAATACTTTTAAATAATTCAATTTACTAAGGTTTTTTGTTTTCTCTTCTTATTGCTTTTATTGATAATTGTAGATATCAGTTTTGGTATATTGATATACTTTTTGGGTATATTGCTTGGGGAGAACTGATATCACTATCATTGATAATCACTATCAGTACAAGAGTATCCTACTATATTCTACATAAGGCATGGGTATGTTTGAGATAGGTAACCTAGACAACAGGTAAAAGGCATTATGTAAAAGTCTTAATTGCTCCAAATCATTATGAGCAATTGAGATTGGTATCCATGGCTCTCTCTGGAGAACACAAATCACCGGGGCCTGATGGAGTACATCCCAGAGTTTTAAAGGAGCTGGCAGAGGTCATCTCAGAACCACTGCACCATATCTTTCAAAAATCCTGGAGCATCAGGGAACAACCAGAGGACTGGAAAAGAGCTGATGTGGTTCCCATCTTCAAAAAAGGGGGGGAAAACAGACCCAGGAAACTATAGACCAATCAGCCTAACATCAATACCCGGGAAGATACTGGAAAAGATAATAAAAAAAACAGATCTGCCAACATCTAGAAACAAGTAAAGTAATAACTAGCAGTCAGCATGGGTTTGTTAAGAACAGATCATGCCAAACCAATCTTATTTCATTCTTCAACAAAGTGACTAAATTAGTAGACCAGCAAAATACTGTGGACATAATATATTTTGATTTCAGCAAAGCATTTGACAAAGTCGACCACAACCTACTTTTTAGTAAGCTAGAAAAAAGTGGAATAGATAACACCACCACTAGATGGACACGCAACTGACTGACAAAGTGTACTCAACGAGTAGTCCTTAATGGGTCTAAGTCTACATGGAGGGAAGTAAGCAGTGGGGTGCCACAAGGTTCCGTCTTAGGCCCAGTACTCTTCAATATCTTCATTAACGACTTAGATAAGGGAATAGAAGGGGAACTTATCAAATTTGCAGATGATACTAAGGTGACAGGAATAGCTAACACCCAAGAAGATAGGCTCAAGATCCAGATGGATCTTGACAGGCTAGAACACTGGGCCGTATTTAACAAAATGAAATTCAATGTAAAGAAAAGTAAAGTCCAAGAAAAGGCAAGAAAAACCAAAAGTACACATATAGACTGGGTGAAACCAGGCTCAATAGCAGTAACTGTGAGAGGGATCTTGGAGTCTTAGTGGACAACCAGCTAAATATGAGCCAGCAGTGTGCAGCAGCAGCCAAAAAAGCTAATGCAATCCTAAGTTGCATTAACAGAGGGATACAATCAAGATCAAGGGAAGTACTAATATCACTCTGTAAAGCCTTAGTAAGACCACACCTAGAGTACTGCATCCAGTTTTGGTCACCACATTATAAAAAAGATGTTGAGACTCTAGAAAAAGTACAGAGAAGAGCAACCAGAATGATTATGGGACTGGAGACTAAGACATACAAAGAACAGTTACAGGAACTGGGCTTGGCTAGTTCAGTAAAGAGAAGGACCAGGGGAGACATGATAGCAGTCTTCCAATATTTGAGGGGCTGCCACAGAGAAGAAGGGGTCAAGCTATATTCTAAAGTGCCTGTAGGGCAGACAAGGAATAATGGATGGAAACTGAACAAGGAGAGATTTAACCTGGAAATAAGGAGAAACTTTCTGACAGTGAGAACAATCAACCAATGGAACACCTTGCCCTCACTTGAGACTTTCAAGAAGAGATTGGACTGCCATTTGTCAGAAATGGTGTAGGGTCTCCCACTTGGGCAGGGGGTTGGACTAGACGACCTACAAGGTCCCTTCCAACTCTGATTATCTGTTTTCTGGTGACAACCGTGGTATATGGATGACTGTAACTTGAGGTATAGAAAGAGTATGTGGTGAAGAGTATGAATTAAATGAAATTAGACAACGGAAATAGTTTCATAAAAGCATTACATCACTAAGAGAGAGAAGGGGGAAGGAAAAATGTGAATAATCTTATGTGATTATGTGTTGATATCACTCAATACCAATATGGGAAAATATTCTATATTAATGGGGTCCAGAGAAAAAAGGTTATTTTGATTGATGGGTGAAAACAAGGTGAGAAAGTTTTTTTTTTAAGTCATTGGTGAGTATCTACTTTTAAAAAGTAGTCTTAAGATTTCACACAGAACTTCATACTGGTCTCTGTCAATTACATGGTTTAAGTAAATTCTGTTCATGTGTACACTTGGCAAAAGAAGTAGTATAAATCTGAAAGCACAATTCATTTGAACTTTTGTGATGACTGGCTGAGAGAATTAATAAAGAAGAACAGTGAAAGATTATGAATGTGGGACTGACTCTATTCTGGTAGAGTATAAGTTGGGAGGAAATGGACATAGAAGAAAAAGAAGGAAGTGAAAGAAATGAGGAAAAAGTAGAAAGATTGTGGGAAAAGAAAATATGGATCATGTTTTTAAAACTATTAGAATATAAATATATGAATGGATTGGAATAGATGACTCTTTCAACTGAACAAATGAAAAGTGGATATAAAGAATGTTGATATAGAAGCAACTGTATGGAAAGAGCTTAATAGGGAGTATGAAAAAAGAATAGTAGAAATGATATAATGGAAGAGGCTGAAAGAGAGGGGAAAATGATGTTGTAAAAACATTAGAATGACTATAACTATTGTGCATAATATGTACAATATCTGTATACTACAAGTATATAGAGAATATGTTTATTTGTTAGATTTATATAATTTATCTAACTTGCAAGAACATCTCTGGGCAATTTACAATAAAAATATAAAGCAAGGAATTAAAAACAAAGCTATAAACAGAAAACTGAACAGAATAAGCAAAAGAATAATAGCACCTGAGACCCATCAACATATATCTTACTCAAGGGTTTTATGCTCTATAGAAGCTCATCTTAAATCTGTGGTCCAATGCTTGGGGGAATGTTCCTTTGGGTTTCCAGAGAGACAGAAGAGTTGGGATTGTCTCAGTTTTGGGGGATATCCCATAGAGGAGGCCTGGTGACAAAAAAGATAGACTTCTGGGTCTCACTAAGTGGCATTGTTTCATGGAAGTGACCTGAAGTGCTGTACTATGATTCTCAACATCTTTTTTATAATGTGCTATGACTGCTGTGCTGGATTTTATGGGACAAGTAGAGACATTTAGAGACAGCCAGTCCCACAGATAACCCAACCTTGTACCATGAAAGGCTTTAAGAAGGATAACCAAACCCCTTGAAATGCACCTGGAAGCTTATAGAGAGTCAGCAGTGTTAAGAGCAGAAAGAGACTTGAGCCCTGGAGATCTTCCATAATGTAGGAGCCTTAGGCTATCTCATTCCCAACAATACCAACTGGGAACAGTCATGGAGAAAGGAAGAAAGCCAATGTAACACTGTATTCCCATTTTTTAAATCTTGAAACTGATTCAGAAGATAGATTTGCATAGAACAAAGACAAGAGACAAAGTTTAAAGAAAATGCAAAGTGATTCTGATAGAAATGTAACATAGTTTTTGCAAGTTTCCAGAACATAAAGCGGCCTCCAAAAGAGTGAAAGTAATGAAGAATAAAAGTGTTTCAATGATTTGGGGTGAAACTAAAGTAAAGGAATTCTGGAAGTATTTCAGGGATCGTCTTCACATCTTTCTAATTCGGCACAAATGTGGCCCAGTAATTCTTTTTTCTTATGCTTGTACTCATGAAATTTCTTTCATTTCATCTATAGCCCATAAATTTAGCTAGTTTCCCTTTATTTTATTTTTTCTTATCTCCTGACGTTATTATTTTTTTTCCCACTGCTTCTCACTTTTACTTCAGGAGCATGTTTTTTATCAGAAGATGAGGACACACCTTCCATCCCATCTGTGGGAAAAAATATAGTTGGGAAAATAGCCATTCATTTTCTCATACATTCCACAAATCCATCCACTTAATCCATTATTTGGTTGCTAAGTTGGAACTACTATCTTGAGTGTAACTCTAAGCATAAAAAAATGTTTTTCTTACATCTGGGAACCTATCTTTTATCAGGAGCAGATGGAAAAGAAAAAAATGAAAGGATTTATTCAACAAATTAGGTGATGAGTAGTAACCGTTAAGTAATAATTATTATCAATTTATTTTGGCAGCCTCCTTCATGCTCTCTCATATGTGAAAGAGAGGAGGAAATGCTCTGCTGGCTGGGGAATTCTGGGAGTTGAAGTCCATACGTCTTAAAGTTGCCAAGTTTGAAAAAAGCACTGCTCTAAGTGAATCAAGACAAAGAGAAGCAAAATGGCAGCTACTTCTGATGTCGTATTCCTAAAATACTATTCAAACTGCAGTTGAAGCTGATTTTGCAGCATCACTCAAGCAAAGTGAAGTCAGATATAAATTAAAGGCAAACTTGTGACTCCAAACTGGATCATAGGTCAGGAAGTTAACCCACTTCAGATGAAAAGGTTACAATCTGCTAAGCGCTTACTTCAAAATGTTTCATGCAATTGCTTTAAATTTAATAAGCTATGAATTGCTGCAACGAGACACACTTGGGCAAAGAAAAAGTATTTTAATAAAACTTGCAAGACTTCTTTTTATATGTGGTTGTTTCTTTACCTGTCAGAATGATGGGTTTTGATGGCAGAAAGTAACAAGTTGACTTAATCTACTAAATTCTTCTCAAGGACATAAGGGAAAATTATCTAGAGTACAGCATGCAAGTATAGCCTCAAAGTTAGGAACCAATAAATTTTGAGGCTCTGCTTGACTAGGGAAGCAATCTAAAGGGTTTTGTTAGATGACTTTCCCAAGTTTTACAAACACTTTTTTTTTTTTTTTGGCTTGGAATAGGAAGAATCACATTGAAACAGAGCGGGAAGCTGCCCGGAAGTGGCCCAAGCGCTGGGGATTTCTGTTGACCCCACTTGAAGAGGTAACATTTATTTCTGCGTAACATTCATATATGAAGAATAGATATATTTCATGACCTGTGTTGAATAGCAATTGGGATGCTTACACTAGAAGAATGGGATAGGATGTTATTGTTTTTTTTAATGAATACTCTCTCACAGCCTTAGGAAACTGGCCTTAAGGTAGTTGGGGCAATGAGTTAGCAATTGAAATAATTTGTTCTGCAAGAAACTAAAAGGGACGTGTAGGATTTAACTGCATGACTTAAGTAATATGACAAGTTGCTTTGTATGCCAATCCTAGCTACATCTATGTATCATTTGAACAGATAACAGATAATCAGAGTTGGAAGGGACCTTGTAGGCCATCTGGTCCAATCCCCCACCCAAGTGGGAGACCCTACACCAGCCGTCGCCAACCAGTGGGCCGCGGCCCACTGGTGGGCCTTGAGAAAATTTTGGTGGGCTGCAGAGAAATGTCACCCCCAGAGCACCCTCCCAAAGCAATTAATCCAGGCTGCGCAGAAACACAAGTCTGCGCCACCCACATGGCCCGCAGGAATGCTTCCCGCCCACTCACTCCTTACCTGGCAAACTTGCCTGCTAAAATTGCTATTTTTCCTTTTTCCGACCATCATCTGTTCTGCTGTGCCGGGATATTTAGATTAGTTAGGAAGCAGGAAATGGTTGGATTTCTTGCTTTCTAGCTAGTCTTTAGATCTTCAGCTCTGCTTCCCTTAGGACTAAAGGTTTGCTTGCAAGCAAATTCAGTGCAGACTCATGGCAAGCAAATTTGAGAAACTGAGCTAGCCAATGGCAGATAGATAGATCACTGAATGATTCTGTGAGCAACTCAATCTGCCTGCTTTGCCTGATTTTGGGTAAAAATTGCTCTTTTTTCAGGGGTGGGATTCAAATTTTTAACAACAGTTCTGTGGGCCTGGCTTAAGTGGTGGGCATGGCTTGGTGGTCATGTGACTGGGTGGACATGGCTTGGTGGGCATGTTATTGGCTGGGTGTGGCCAACTCAACATCACTCACATTGAGGCACGCATCTCCTCGCCTGGCCTCTCATAACTGTGGGGAGGCTGCAACAGTCGTAAGTGTGAAAAATGGTCATGTCACTTTTTTCAGTGCCATTGTATCTTTGAATGGTCACTCCACACAAGTAAAGTACCAGCAAAAGAGGGGGGGAAACTGCAGAGACATTCCTGAGACAGGAAGTCTAGTCCTGCCAAGAAAGTAATAAGGGTTAACGGAGAGGCAGTTTCTGTAAGCAACACCAGAATGTTTCCTTCCTGCCTTCCTTACAGGATTAAGCCAGTAATTTCTTCTAACAACTGGTTCTCCGAACTGCTTAGAATGTTAACAACTGGTTCTAGAGAATAGGTGCGAACTGGTAGAATCCCATCCCTGCTTTTTTCTATAAAAAATTCAATATTTATATAAATATTTATAATATTTACATACAAGCCATGCCCAGCCAGTCACACGACTACCAAGCCACACCCAAATTAGGCCATGCCCACAGAACCAGTTAGTGGTCCCTGGAATCTAAAATTAGGAGTTTGGTGGTCCTTGAGGTCCAAAAGGTTGTCGACCCCTGCCCTACACCATTTCTGACAAATGGCAGTCCAATCTCTTCTTGAAAGTCTCAAGTGAGGGCAAGGTGTTCCATTGGTTGATTGTTCTCACTGTCAGAAAGTTTCTCCTTATTTCCAGGTTAAATCTCTCCTTGTTCAGTTTCCATCCATTATTCCTTGTCTGTCCTACAGGCACTTTAGAATATAGCTTGACTCCTTCCTCTCTGTGGCAGCCCCTCAAATATTGGAAGACTGCTATCATATCTCCCCTGGTCCATCTCTTTACTGGACTAGCCAAGCCCAGTTCCTGTAACCGTTCTTCATATGTTTTAGTCTCCAGTCCCCTAATCATTCTGGTTGCTCTTCTCTGTACTTTTTGTAGAGTCTCAACATCTTTTTTGTAATGTGGTGAACTGAACTGGATGTAGTACTCTAGGTGTGATCTTACTAAGGTTTTAAACAGTGGTATTAGTACCTCCCTTGATCTTGATTGTATCTCTCTGTTAATACAATTTAGGATTGCATTAGCTTTTTTGGCTGCTGCTGCATACTGCTCATATTTATCAAGTTGTTCACTAAGACTCCAAGATCCCTCTACAGTTACTGCCATTGAGCCTGGTTTCACCCAGTCTATATGTGCACTTTTGGTTTTTCTTGCCTAAGTGTAGGACTTTACTTTTCTTTACATTGAATTTCATTTTGTTAGATACTGCCCAGTGTTCTAGTCTGTCAAGATCCATCTGGATCTTGAGCCTATCTTCTTGGGTGTTAGCTACTCCTGCCAGCTTAGTATCATCTGTAAATTTGGTAAGTTCCCCTTCTATTCCCTCATCTAAGTCATTAATGAAGATATTGAAAAGTACTGGGCCTAAGACGGAACTTTGTGGCACCCCACTGCTTACTTCCCTCCATGTAGACTTAGACCCATTAAGGACTACTCTTTGAGTACGGTTTGTCAGTCAGTTGCATGTCCATCTAGTGGTGGTGTTATCTATTCCACTTTTTTCTAGCTTACTAAAAAGTAGGTTGTGGTCGACTTTGTCGAATGCTTTGCTGAAATCTAAACATATTATGTCCACAGTATTTTGCTGGTCTACTAATTTAGTCACTTTGTTGAAGAATGAAATAAGATTTGTTTGGCATGATCTGTTCTTAACAAACCTGTGCTAACTGCTAGTTATTACTTTACTTGTTTCTAGATGTTGGCAGATCTGTTATTTTTTATTATCTTTTCCAGTATCTTCCCGGGTATTGATGTTAGGCTGATTGGTCTATAGTTTCCTGGCTCTGTTTTTTTCTTTTTTGAAGATGGGAACCACATCAGTTCTTTTCCAGTCCTCTGGTAGTTCCCCGGTGCTCCAGGATTTTTGAAAGATATGGTGCAGTGGTTCTGAGATGACCTCTGCCAGCTCTTTTAAAACTCTGGGATGTAATCCACCAGGCCCTGGTGATTTGTGTTCATCAAGATCAGACAGGTGTTCTCCTACTATTTTTTGCTTATTTTAACTTTTATTTCTGATCTGTCTTTTTACAGTTATGTTTTTGGTGGGTTGAGGTTTCTTTTTGCGTGAAGACCGATGCAAAGAATGAGTTAAGCAGTTCTGCTTTCTCTGTTGTCTTTGTTCATTCTGAGCCTTTGCTATCCTGACTTCGTCTTTGCAGATTCTGGCTATCTGCTGATATTCTGCCTTAGTTTTATGTCCTTCTTTCCATTTTTACTTGTCCTTTTTTTCTTTCAATTTGCCAGAGAGATCTTTGTGCAGCCATGCTGGTTTCATCTTGGATTGAACATCAAATGAAGTCTGATATCAGAATTTCAGACTGATAAATGCAGTTAATAAATTAATAATAAATTTTAATAATATCTGTAAGTGTTATGGAATATTATCCAGACTCCTAGTGTGGGAAGAAATATCAATCTGGTTCAGTTCCAAGCTAGGAGGAAGACACTAGAAAAATGGAGGCTGATTGGAAAGAGGGTTTAACGATAAACAGAAGCACCAAGCACATAGTTCTGGTGCAGCTGACAAAATGGAGTTGAGAGTGAGTGAGTTTTATACCTTCTTTGAGCTTTGCACTTGAGCTTCCTGTGCAAGAACATGTATTCTATTGGCTGTTGTCAGTCTCCCATGTGGCCAAGTAGTGGTTATGTAGGGGTCGTAGCTGGTTCTATAGCCAAAGCACAAATTCTAGAAGTTCATCTGAGCTAAGTTTGGTTGAAGTTTGGACTGCTCTGAAGGTAATTGTGGCTTAATGACTTTGTCCTGTGTTGGATCTTGAGTGATGGCTGCTTCTAATTCTACCAATCTGCCTTTGTTTCAAAATGTCCTGTCTTGAATGGATTACCAAATCTGCATTTCTAAAAGCTGTCCTCAGTATCTGCTGGGTTCATTAAGGAAAATGGGGACACTTTCTGTCTCCAAGAGCATGTTTTTCCATTTCTCCTTTAGGGAAATATAATATTCTGCCTTTTTTAAAAAAAAATTCCACAAAATATTTCATTCTAGGATGGGGGTGGCTTACCACACCAGGAACGAGGAGTTATTCCAGAGGAGCAAGAGACAGTGTACATAGTTTGTGTGAGAGAAAAAGGATGAAGATGGCTCCTCCCTAAGAGTTCCCAGAATATATGTTTTATAGTGCAAATAGTTTGCTTTAGTTTGCCAAGATTTCAGTCTACAGGTAAGAAACATTAAAGAAATCTGCTTAGAAGAATGGCAACGTGTCTTTCTTGGGGTTTGGAACTTGACAGCCAGAAAATGCAGTCTCCTTCTGAGATTTGTTTATCTTTGACTAACATGCTGTCCTCCTACAATGTCATGTATTACTGGGAAGTTATGTCTCTAAAGTTAGGGAAAATACTGCTCAGCAGACTATATTGTCCTTCCTAATCTGATGCCTTCCAGCTATGGTGGATTTCAGCTTCCAGAATTCCTCAGGCTTAAGTGTTTTGCTTTGTCTGTTTCTAAACACTATGTAAAACATTTTGTTCATGCTACTATATAGTAAGAGGTGGTATAGTATTTTGAGACAGAGGCTATTATATCTAAGAACATTACAAGGCTTATTTTGAAAGTGTAAGCATCAATAAAGGAGAATATGTGTAGCTCAGGGTTGAAATAAGGGTGCTCTCTGAGTTTCCTTGTTTTCTTGCAAACATTCCATTACCCTCACTAGGTAACATCATCAGTGCTAGTAAGGAGTTCTGTCCACTGTCATTTTATATACTGGTGTCTTGCCTGTCTATGTGGGCAGGGGTGGTCATAGAAATACTTTGGTTTGGCCATTTACTGGTGGCTCTTTGGGAGTTTCTTGATTGGGGTATTGCTTACTTGTTTGGTGGTCTGAAGTTAACCTTGGGGTTAATCTATGCTGATCTGGTTGCTGATTACTGATCAAGAGGTGCTTGGGCCTTTTTGTTCCTTTTTAGACTGGGTGATAGTCTCTTTTGCATAGACTGCAAATCAGGGGTGGGATTCTACCAGTTTGCACCTATTCTCTAGAACTGGTTGCTAACATTCTAAGCAGTTCGGAAAACCGGTTGTTAGAAAAAAATAACTGGCCTAATCCTGTAGGGAAGGCAGGAAGGAAACATTCTGGTGTTGCTTACAGAAACTGCCTCTCCGTTAACCCTTATTACATTCTTGGCAGGACTGTTTCAGGAACTTCTCTGGAGTTTTTTTCCCTTCCTTTGCTGGTACTTTGCTTGTATGGAGTGACCATTCAAAGTTACAATGGCACTGAAAAAAGTGACTTATGACCATTTTTCACACTTACAACTGTTGCAGCATCCCCACAGTTATGAAAGGCCAGGCACGGAGATGCGTGCCTCGATGTGAGTGATATTGAATTGGCCATGCCCAGACAATAACATGACCACCAAGCCATGTCCACCCAGTCACATGACCGCCAAGCCACGCCCACCAACTAAGCCACGCCCATAGAACCAGTTGTTAAAAAATTTGAATCCCAACCCTGCTGCAAATGTTGTTAATATCAATGTGTCTATTGATGGCTGATTTGTCAGAGTGCTAGGCTTTTAGAAATTTCCTGGCATTTTTCGACTTGCCCTGGTCTAGGATTGTCACATATTCCCAATTGAAACTATGGTTACATCTGCCTATATTTTGTGAAATTAAAGAATTTTAAAGTATAATAGAACAACAACAACAAAACAATATCTAAATATGTTAGATATGTACCAGTGAGGCATTTTGTACTACCTTAGCCATATTTCATGGAATAATCCAAAATTCATGGATTGACAGTACACACAATATCACAAATCTTAATTTACCAGCCATTATTGCTGAGTTTCAGGGACATGCATAGGGAAAGCATCAACAGTGTCAAATCTTAGAGTCAAGCAGGTGATCAATGATATACCTAAAAGAACACTCATTGCACAAATTACAAAAAAGTGGACCTTAATTATACTGGTTACTTCTACCATTTTCATGCTGTTGGATTTCTTGCGAACATCGTTTGCTAGATTGCCACAACATTCTCTATGAAACCAGTTATGTTTCTCAGTCTGCTAGCTGTAATCTTATTTTCATTTCCCTGGGAGAAAATCCCACTGAAATATGAGTAATCCTCAAGTTATGACCAGAATGTAGCCTGTCCGTCATGGTTGTAATTCATGATGGTCATAAAACAGGTCAATCAGGTGACCGACCTGATTTTATTACCTTTTTTTGCCATTGTCATTAAGTGAACACAGTGGTTATTATCCCAAAGGTGCTTTTTCAAGAGGCAACTGGACTTCCTTTGTTTTTCTTTGAAGATGTTTCATTTCTCATCCTCAGCTGAAGAAGAAGCTTCTTAAATGAGAAATGAAACATCTTCAAGGTAGAGCAAAGAAAGTCCAGTTGCTTCTTGAAAAAGCAGAATAACCATGACCTGGGTAACTGTCAATCTCCATAGACAGTGCTCATTTTGTAAAGCAATGTTTCACTATTTTGCGAAAAACCAGAAGTAAATAGCAATAGCACTTAGACTTATATACTACTTTATGGTGCTTTACAGCCCCTCTCTAAGCAGTTTACAGAGTCAGTATATTGCCCCCAACAATTTGGGTCCTCATTTCACCCACCTCAGAAGGATGGACGGCTGAGTCAACCTTGAGTCTGGTGGGACTTTGAACTGCCAAACTCTAGGCAACTGGCTGCAGAAGTAGCTTGCAGTACTGCACTCTAACCACTGCGCCACAGAAGCTCATAAAGAAGCTCATCAGAGCTTTGGCAAAACCATTGCGAAACATGTCAGTCACGTGATCACGGGATGCTGCAAATAGCTGTAAATGAGGCCTGGGTGCCAAGCGTACGAAATGTGGTCATGGGACCATGGGAGGAAGTAACTGTTGGAACTTCAAATCCAGTTCATAAGGTACCTGTCAGAACTTCGAATGGTCACTACTATATCTACCAATTGTAAGTCAAGAACTACCTATAAAGATGTATAGTATAGTGTAAGTTACATTACTTTGAGCTATATTACATTATTTAAATCTGTACTCCAGATTTTGTTGCTATCTCTAAAAGGAGAACTGGTTTTTTCCATATGAAAGATGAATTTTAACAGCATCCAAAGGTACATAATAAATATCCTTTCATAGTATCAGATGCCAAGTTCGAGGAGGTCTTCAGGTACTACTCAGGTAGATATAAATATCTAGATGGATATGAACTATTATGTTATCACAATGCATGACTCAGCCTGGAGAGCCAATTTATTTTATTACATTTTTCTATTTTTAGTTGGTAAAAGATGAAAAGAGGCAACTTGCTAAGCCGAAGATCCCGCTTCCAGAACACTTACAGATCCGACCTGTGACACCAGTGGAAAAATATATTAAGGTTAGATATTTGTGAAGTAGTTTCAAATGACAGCACATCTGTTAAAAAAAACAGTACTTTTTCAGAGGCCATCTTAAGTTTGAAGTAAAGGTTGAAATCATAAAAACAAGTTTTAAAACACTCAAGATAGGAAAAACTTCCTTTGGGTGTTCTAATTATTGGAGAGGTCATTGCACAACTTTAGATGATGCAAATAAATTATTGTTCTCTAAAACCTACAGTTTTATGTATCGTAGATTCATCATGTTAGAAAAAAGATCAGAATTGGGAGCCCTTGTCTTTTAAAGTTGCTTTTTTCAGATCTGTGTAAACCAGTAGTCCCCAAACTATTCAATTCATTGGTGTAACGGTAGTGCATTGGGAAAATCTGCAAGAAATACACAACTTCCCTGCAAGCAAGAATTGGTGGGAGCACAACATTGACAAAGTTATAGAAAAGGAACAAGATTTTTTTTTTCTCAAGGTTTCATGCATTCCTCACTTTAACATTGCATTTCATAAACCAGCAATTCCAACGCCTTCCAGATGTGTTGGATTCTGACTTCCAGAATTTCTAGTTAGCATGTTATTTTAGACAGAATGGGGATGCTTTTAAAACATATTATCTCAAAATTCTGGGAGCTGCGCGCTGGGAGAGCACCGTTCTGGGAATGACCGATCTAGATTTATTACAAATTTTTATTACAGCTTTTCATGAAAAGAGATCGTATATTTTATAATCTAAAGCAATCCCACCAGGTTTGCTGAGGAACAGTTCCCCAGGATCAAGCCAAAAAAAAAAAAAAAAAGCTTTCTCTCTGTAGAGATTCATCCTGTTTTATTGCACTACCATATTTACAACGAGGGAATTCCAGAGACCAGAAAAGAAGGCCTACAGGCACATTCATGTTTCCCAAAAGCACAGGAAACATTCTTCACAGCCTGCATTCTTTGCCCTTTGTTGCATCTGCAGTTTGCTTCTTGGCATAACATGTGCGCTGGCAGTCTGTAAATAAAGGGATCTGGACTTCAGCTTTTCCATGCATCGTTTACAAGAAATAGCTTGCTCATCAAAAAAAAAAAAAAAAAAAAAGCCAAACAAAAGGGGAAAAAACCCACATAGATTTGGGGATTAGATGGAGGACAATGCGATCCATTTAAACAGCTGTGGCTTGCAATCGTAATTTATTTTCTCTTATGAGCATGAAAAGCCGCATCTATCCCTTCCCCTGGATGGTCTAGGCAAAAAAGGCTTCAGCCCCTTTGTGCTTCCTCGGATGTAGAGCAGCATGGAGGCACGCAGACATAATTGCCTCCATTGTTTCCCTCTGTGGGTGGTGCGCGTGGCCACGAGGAAGAAAAGAAAGACGAGGCAATCCTTTCAAAGGGAAATGCTCCACCTTAAATATCACCGACATTTTCTCAGCTTTGGCTCAGGAACAAAGCCAAAAGGGCCTTGGCAACAGAACAAACCAAAACATTGCTTTCTTTCCTTGCGGATTGCTGAGCAGGGTAAGTCCCCAGAGGTTAAAAGTGTTACGGGAGAGAGGACATTCCACATGCATTATGGAAGTAATTCAACCCAACAAGCACAGCAGTGGGGGAAGGTGGGGCTGAGATGAAGAAGGAACTTCAATCTTTATTCCATGCTTCCTTCTCCTCCCACACCCTCCTCTAGATTATCCATTAACCTCTTTCGTGTTTATTAAAATTGAGAGATCAGCACATTTCCCCAGCTGATGTGCTCCAGATGTGTTTGACTGATGAAGCACAAAACCCCCCAGAGTTTGCCCATGTTGAGGAAAAAAGCCTTTTGGCACCTCAACATGGCCCAGATGTGGCCTGACATCATTTTTCTGTGGTCTGTAATCGCTAGGCACCATCTCAAATTCTGCCCCAAGAATGAGAAAGGCTAACGTGTTCCAATATCTAAGGGGCTGCCACAAAGAAGAGGGGGTCAACGTGTTTTCCAAAGCACCTGAAGCAATGGATGGAAACCTATCAAGGAGAAAACCTACTTAGAATTAAGGAGAGGTTAGAACAATCAATCAGTAGAACAAGACTATACCTTCAGGGATCATTTCTATAGTATCCAACTAGAGAAATGCACTCGAAAGTGATCGGCTGAACTTGCTTCCAGAAATTGTGGGTGCTCCAACCTTGAAGGTTTTTAAGAAGAGATTGGACAACCTTGTTTGTCTGAAATGGTTAGGGTTTCCTGCCTGAGCAGGGAGTTGGATTAGAACAGTGGTCACCAACCTTTTGGACTTCAGGGACCACCAAACTCATAATTTTAAATCCTGCAAACCACTAATATGAATTTTGACTGACGGTGGCTTGCTGACGTTGGTGGGAAAGTCTGTCTCATATTCCAGAGCTGCAGTAGTCACAAGACTGACCCTTTGGTCATCCTGGAGCAGTTGCTCCTCCACCCAAGCGCACCAGCCTGCCGTGGACTGGAGGAGCTGCTCCAGGATGACCAAAGGGCCAGTCTTGTGACTACTGCAGCTCTGGAATATGGGACAGACTTTCCCATCAACCTCAGCAAGCCACCCTGGGGTGGATTTCCCTCCCCCGCCATTGGTCTTACCTTCCAGTTCCAGCTCGCGTAGCTCTACTCAAGATAAGGTTTGCACTTGGCCAAAGGGTGGGGGCCAGTGGGTGGGCAGGCCAGGTGAGCGGCGCAGCCTTGTGTTCCTGCGCAGCCTGGATTAATTGCTTTGGGGGGGTGGACATTTCTCTGCGGGCCACTAAAATTTTCTGGCAGACCACCAGTGGTCCCCGGCCCACTGGTTGGTGACCACTGGACTAGAAGACGTCCAAGGTTCCTTCCAACTCTGTTATTGTGTAGAAATAGCCCTGAGATGGACAGAATGCTCTCTTACAATGCCTCTAGGGAGACAATTGGAAGAATCAGGAAATGAGAATCTGTTGTCAGGATAGGATAGGCAAGGCATAAATAATAATGCTGTTCATGACACGGGTCTCTTAGTTGTGTTTATCTCTAGGTTTTTTCTTTTTAACTCATTAAATTTGGGTTATAACAGCATGTGATATTGGAGTAAGGACACCTAAACCGATGATCAGAATATTGCAGATAGATGAACCCCATCTCTGATGGAACAGTTCAATTGGCAGGTGTTTTCTTGCAAGTTGGTGAGGTGCAGAAGAGAGAGGGAGAGCAAAGCTGGAGGAAACCCAACAATTGTTTTCCTTATCATGCACCGCACGTGATTTCAGGACAACTCCATTAGCAGTGGGTCAGAATAGACACACGAGAAGCAAGATAAGGATCAGCAATCAGGATAGCCAATTTCATGACCAATTCAAGGATGGGTGGATAGCTCTTCACATGACAGTTGGGGAAGGCCCTTGGACTGCATTAATTATCCTTCATGCTGAAGTCATCTTAATTAATAATCTTCCTTGTTTCTGTTCTTAGAGCTCATTAATTTCCTCCTTTCCCCGCCCCCCAAAGAAATAAACTTTTGTTTTGTAGAAGAGCTTTAATGTTTCCTATCTATCAACAAAGAGCCCCATTTTCATAGGGGCCCCTGGCTTCCATATCACTGTGACTAATTGTCCTGAAGTATTGAAGGAAGATTTTACTACTTGTGGAAAGTAGGTTATTTACTTAAACATTTGTTTGAATGGGAAATATTTATTTATTTACAAAAAGCCAGATAGAACATCAACAACCTCAGAGACGCAGGTGATACCACTCTAATGGCAGAAAGTGAAGAGGAACTAAAGAGAACTAGAGAGGAGGGTGAAAGAGGAGAGCGCAAAAATGCCTTGAAACTCAGCGTTAAAAAAGGGAAGATCATGGCATCCGATCCCACCACTTCCTGGCAAATAAAAGGGGAAGAAATGAAAGCAGAGACAAATTTTATGCTTTTGGGCTCCAAAACCACTGCAGAAGGTGGCTGCAGCCATGAAATTAGAAGATACTTGCTCCTTGGGAGGAAAGCTATGGAAAACCTAGACAGTATATTAAAAAAGCAGAGACATAATTTTTTTCAACAAAGGTCTATAGAGTCAAAGGTATCGTTTTCCCAGTCGTAATGTATATCTGTGAGAGTTGAGGAAGGCTGAACCACCGAAGAGTTGATGCTTTTAAACTGAGGTTGAAGAAGACTCTAGAGAGTCCCTTGGATTGCAAGGAGATCAGCCAATCCTAAAGGAAATCAACCTTGACTGTTCTTTGGAAGGACAGATACTGAATCTGAAGCTCAAATGCTTTGGCCACCTAATGAGAAGAGAGGATTCATTGGAAAAGACCCTGATGTTGGGAAAGATTCAAGGCAGAAGAAGAGAACAGAGAATGAGAGAATGAGATAGCAATAGCACTTAGACTTAAATACCACTTTACAGTGCTTTACAGTGCTTTACAGCCCTCTCTAAGCGGTTTACAGAGTCAGCATATTGCCCCCAACAATTTGGGTCCTCATTTTACCCACCTCAGAAGGATGGAAGGCTAAGCCTGGTGAGATTTGAACTTCCAAATTGCAAGCAGTCGGCAGTCAGCAGAAGTAGCCTGCAGTACTGCACTCTAACCACTGCGCCACCATGGCTCGTTGATTAAATAGTGTCACAGAGAACATGAGTTTGGGAAAACCCCAGGAGACAAGGGAGGACAAGGGAACCTACTCCCAAAGAATTAGACATGATTTCATGACTGAACAACAACTACAAAAGGTAGAAGAACAAACTAATGACAAGTGCAACAACCAGCCTTAGAACTCACAATGAACATAATAAATGGAAAGATAGATAAACCTTCTCCAGGTTAATCTGTCTCTAGCCTGGGCCCTTAGGCCTACCAGTGATGCATCCACTGTCACTATCATCAAGTTCATCCTCTTCAAGGTCATCATCTTCTTCTCTTTCCCTACTTTTCCAGCATTATAAGCTTCTACAGACAATTTTTGCACAATACGTCACCTGCTTGAGCAGGGGGTTGGACTAGAAGACCTTCAAGGTCCCTTCCAACTCTTAAGGGCCAGCTCTAAGTACCCCACAGGCCAGATTCAGCCCACAGGCCTTGAGTTTGACACCCCTGCTCTAAGTGGACATGAACTGGGAGATCCCAAACCACGGTTTGAGAAATACTGGGATATGGAATATTAGAAGCTTTTTGCAGAAAGCAAGGAGGTAAAACCTATCATGTCCGAGATAGGGGTAATTGGCCGGCTGTTTATATGTAGTGCTTGTCCTACCATTGTTGATTGGGAGATTGTTCCTTCATTGATTGCTCTCTGAATGAGGTATTGTTTCTTCATTTATTCCTGTGTGAATGGAGTATTGTTTCTTCCTTGATTGCCGCTGTTTGTCTGATGCTGCTTCCTATTGAGCTGGTGGTTAATTAATAGTCATGCATTGAGGAAGGGGATGCTTAGAGCTGTTTGCCCCTTTCTCTGACCTTTGGCTGATTCCTTTTTTCAACTGGCTGCAGATGACGCTTATCTCAGCTTGCCTGCTAATGGCTGATTTGTCAGAGTGCCAAGGAATTCTCTTGCATTTTTGGATCTGGCTTGGTTCAAAACAGAGTTAGCTTGGGGCTTCTGGGTGTTTGAAGTCCACAAGTCTTAAAGTTGCCAAGGTTGAACACCCTTGGTCTAAAATATCTGCTGTCTCCTCATTGAAATTTGTCAATCTTGAAGTGCTTTCATATCACACCATCATAATTTTCAATCAGAATAGAGCTGGAAGGGACCTTGGAGGTCTTCTAAGTCCAATCCTCTGATCAAGCAGGAGACCCTATTCCCGGGATGGCGAATCTATGCCACGCGTGCCAGAGGTGGCATGCAGAGCCCTCTCTGTGAGCACGCACGCCATTGCCAGCTGGCCTTCGGGTTTTCGGTGCTCCAGCACGTGTGCACGCATTCCGGTTTGAGCACTCAGTGCCGAAAAGGTTCGCCATCACTGCCGTATACCATTTCAAACAGGTGGCTGTCCAGTCTTTTTTTAAAAACCTCCATTGATGAAGCACCTACAACTTCTGAAGGCAAGCTGTTCTACTGATTAATTGTCCTTACTGTTAGGAAGTTTCTCCTTAATTCACCCCTAGTCCTTCTCTTCTCTGGACTGGCAATTCCTGCAAGCGTTCTTCATGTTTTTCTCTCCAGGCCCTTCATCATCTTAGTTGCTCTTCTTTGCACTTTTTCCAAAGTCTCAACTTCTTTTTTATAATGTGGTGACCAAAACTGGATGCAGTGTTCCAGGTATGGGTCTTATTAAAGCTTTATAAAGTGGTACTAATACTTCACGTGATTTGGATTCTATGCCTCTATTTATACAACCAAGGATTGTATTAGCTTTTTTGACGGCTGCTGCACACTGCTGGCTCACCTTTAAGTAATTGTCCACTAGGACTCCAAGGTCCCTCTCACACAGGGGTGAAATTCAACCACCTTGGCCCGGCTCAGGAGAGGTGGTAGGGATGATTTGAATTGGTAAAAAATCACCCCTGGTTGCTATTACTATTATACCAAGCCACAACCACAGCCACGCCCCAGAGCTGGTAGGAAAAAATGTTGAATTTCACCCCTACTCTCACAGCTACTGTTTTGAGTCAGGTTTCACCTAATCTGTACTTGTACCTTTGGTTTTTCCTCTCTAGGTGTAAAGCTTTGCTTTTCTCCACAATAAATTTCATGTTTTTGGATAGGGTCAAGTCTGTCAAGATGGTTTTGGGTCCTGAGCTTGTCTTCTTGTGCATTGGCTATTCCTGCCAGCTTAGTGTCATCTGAAAATTTGATGAATTCCCCTTCTGTTCCCTCATCTAAGTCATTTTATGAAGATATTGAAGAGCACTGGGCCTAAGACAGAATATTGTGGTACCCCACTGCTTACTTCCCTCCATGTAGATGTAGTACCATTAATGACTACTCATTGAATATGGCATGCCAGCCATTTACAAATCCATCTGGTGGCAATGTTGTCTACCCCACATTTTTCTAGTTTATCAAGAAGTCGGTTGTGGTCTACTTTGTCGAATGCCTTGCTAAAGTCTCAGTATATTATGTTCATGTTTCACTGGTCTACTAATTTAGTCACTTTGTCAAAGAATGAAATGGTTTGGTATGATCTGTTTTTAACAAACCCATGCTAACTACTAGTTTTAACTTTATTTGTTTTTAGATGTTCACAGATCTGTTTTTGATTATCTTTTCCAGTATCTTCCATGGTACTGGTTCTGAGATAATACCTGCCAGTTCCTTCAGAATGCTGGGATGTAATCTGTCAGGTCCTGGTGATTTATATTCATCAAGATATAGATAGGTGTTCTCTTACCATTTTCTTGCTTATTTCAATTTTTATTTCTAGTCTGTCTTTTACAGATGTTTTTGATAGTTTGAGCTATAGTTTCTTCTTGCATGAAGACTGATGCAAAGAATGAATTAAGTAGCTCTCTTTCTGCTTTCACAACTTGTGACTATTCATGGATATTTTCTTGATAATCTTCTACCTAAAATTGACGGGGTTAGTGGCTGACTGAGTTAAGCATGTTATGGGAAGGAAGCTAGCTTGTGGGGATAATGCTCCCATTGCCTTTCATGTCACATCTGCTGAGACTTGAAGAGAACATTATATTTTTCTTGCATCTACTGATTTCTGTTGCTGCTGTTCAGTTTAAATGTTCACTGTATAGGTCAGTTGTGAATCATCACTCCAATATAATTGGTAAACAAGCTGATGGATACCAGCTAGTGATCTAAGTGCACAGTTCCCAGATGGCTCAAGAATGTCCTTTTGCTTCTCGCTATGAGGAGAAAGAGGGATTGTCAATTTAAGATTGCACCAAATGGATTATACAGAATGTGAAACCATTGTCTTTAATTGTGGTGGCTCTCTCTAGCATAATTAGCTCCTAAATTGGAATAATCTGGATACAGCCTGCCTACTCCTGAATCCATTCTTTCTTCATATGATAAAACAACAATGGTTTCCAGATGTGTTAGATTTCCCCACACTGGGGGAAGTTGAAATGAGGCACAGCTGAACTGAGGGGAACACAAATATGGGGAAAGCTAGAGGAGAACATGTTGAGTTTAAGGATATTTAGGAGCCCTTATTTACTTAGGCATTTAAACATGAACAAGGTTGACACCGGATATTCAGCCTTAGTTTTACAGAGCAGTCCGGCTGCCTTTTCAGAGCATTCTGATAAATTCAACATTCCCTTGTTATTTGATTGGCAGGATAAAATTGAGGGTGGAATGATGTGCATTGCCTTCCCGGCCATTATTATTTTTAATTCTCTCCCACTGCTCGGGAATTAATTCAGCTTTCTGCCATACATGACCTACATTCCTCCCCACACCGGGGGCATGGTAAAAGGTTGGTATGCTTAGCTCTCTTTCAGGTTCACAACCCTTTCCTCCTCCCCCCAAGACCCTGATGGATCCTCCCAGACTTCTCAGTCTGAATAGCCAGTCCTAAAACCTGAGAAGGAGGCATCAAAGGGAATTTCATATTAAATTTCCTCTTCACCTGCTGGAGCATTTTCTCTCTGCTTCTGATGTTGTGTGATAGCATCCTGGTGCCATATGACTGCTGTCTTATTGATATTGATGCAGAAGAAAATATTGAAAATTCAGAATAACAGAGTTGAAAAGGACCTTGGAGGTCTTCTAGTCCAACCCCCTGCTCAAGCAGATGACCCTACATCATTCCAGACAAGTGGCAATCCAGTCTTTTCTTAAAAGCCTCCAGTGATGGTACATCCACAACTTCTGAAGGCCAGCTGTTCCACTGGTTAATTGTCCTCACTGTTTGGAAGTTTCTCCTTAATTCCAGGTTGCTTCTCTCTTTGATTAGTTTCCAACCATCGTTTCTTGTCTTGCCTTCTGGTACTTTGGAAAATAAGTTGACCCCCTTTTCTTTGTGGCAGCCTCTGAGATTTTGAAATACTGCTATTATGTCAGTCCCAGTCCTTCTTTTCACTAGATTAGACATATCCAGTTCCTGCAACCATTCTTCATATGTTTTAGCCTCCAGCTCTCTAATCATCTTTCTTGCTCTTTTCTGCATTCTTTCCAAAGTCTCAACATCTTTTTTATAACCAAAACTGGATGCAGTATTCCAAGTGTGGTCTTACTAAGGCTTTGTAAAGTGGTACTAATGGTTCACATGATTTTGATTCTGTTCCTGTTCTCTATTCTATCGCTATCTATTCTATTCAATAGAGTCTTCCCCAACCAGAGAGGAATTGAGATTGCAACTTTACTGTTTCTGGGGAAAAAAATGACAGTAAACCAAATGCCCCTCCTCTTCTTTCTTTTTAGAATGTGGTGATCCCATTTGCCACAAATATTTTTGACTCTTTTTACAGAGAATTATGCAAACCTTCAGAGAATGATAGGAATAGAATAGAATAGAATAGAATAGAATAGAATAGAATAGAATAGAATAGAATAGAATAGAATAGAATAGAATAGAATAGAATACCTTTATTGTCATTGCATTCCACAAATACAATGAAATTTGAAAGCTACTCCAGCATAGTGCCCCAAACACCACATCACAATCACACAACAGAGTATTTAAAAATTAAAATAATTAAAATAATAATAATTAAAAACCTAGTCTAAAACCTATCTAAAACATTTAGTAAATTAAATAGTTTAAAAATGCCACTACATACATAGGACTAAATCACAAATGCACTGCTTGATTCAAGACAATTATTGCCTTGGAAAAGAAACTGTTTCTCAGTCTATTAGTCCTCATTTTAAGACACCTATAACGTCTCCCTGATGGTAACAGTTCGAAATATGAATGACCAGGATGAGAACGGTCTGTGGAGTATAGTTAGGCCATGTCTGTAACTGACAGATCGATGCCAAATTGTGATTTTAATATAGATTTCACCTGGTATTTATTATTTTATTCTAAAAAAAATTTAAACTGAATATTCCCTGGGTGTTTTTAATTGTTCTGGTCTCTGGTCTTAGACTGTAATAAACTTGATTTGATTTGCTGGTTGCAGTGTCCCAGGGTCATATGTTATCACCATTTATAATCTTCCCAGCCAGCTTCTGACAAGCAAAGCCAATAGGGCAAGCTGGATTAACTGCCTGACTTGCTTAACAACTGCACTGATTCGCTTAACAACCATGGCAGAAAAAAAGATCGTAAAATTGGGCATGACTCAACTGACCTGCCTGGCAAGAGAAATTCTGGCTCTAATTGTGTTTCATAAGTCAAGGACTACCTGTACTGTCCCTGCATAATGTGTTTCCGTAATCTTCTTTTCAGATTAGACTTGCCATCAAGCCTAATCAAGATTTCGTTCACCTGTCAAGGGAGAAACTCTGGGCACTATTTTATACTTTTGCAAAATATGTCATTGAAAAAAAATATGCCTTTTTTTTTCTCCTGTCCCTTTAAATGAAAAATTGCTGTTGTTTTAAGAATCACGTTATCCACGGCAGCATTTTTTTTCCCCCAGGTTCATGCAGAAGTCAAGAAAAGAATGGCGGAGTGGTCTGAAGAGCTTCTTCCTAATACCTTTTAGGCGCACGCAGCCCTCATATATATTCTGTCACCATTCGATTTCTTTTGGAGGAAAGGAAATAGATTCAAGCAGAGGCCCAAGAGCACCTACAGAGGGATTTTTAGCTATATATTTTTGTGGGTCTGACAAAATGCTGCTGACCTACTTAATTAAATGTGGTCTTGAATGCTGACAACCAAGATTTATAAAAATCACTTAGACCTTTATTGAAAAATCAATTATTTCTAACATGCAAGCAAAACAAAAATATATATGAATAAATAAATATGCCAAAGAGCAATGCTTGGTAAACTGACCATAATCAATATGGTTAAAAATACAGCCCACAACATTTTTAACATTCCAGCGTTCTCATCTTTGATTCCCAGGGTGAGATGCAGTCCTCAGTTCCTAAAGTTACAGAGCTGAGTCCTTTAATATTTTATTACTTGAAACTTTTCAACCAGCAAGTGGAACAACCAGTCCTGTCAAGATAACTCAGCATAGGTCTTGAACATATGCAAAACAAAACAATTATAATCAAAAGTGGGGCTTTTGTAATTAACTTGTTCTTAATAAAATACATTCAACAATAATATGGGCGCTTCTAGCAAAAATATAGTATAAAATTTAATGAAAAGTAAATAGGGATAGTTGTTGACTTATGATGGTAATTGACCCTGGCAATTACAGTCATTAGTTGTGATGGCCAAAAAGTGAGTCACCATGTGACCGGACCCATTTTTACAACTATTTTTGTGGCAGTTGTTAAGCAAAGGTGGCAGTCACTAAGCAAGCATTGCAGTTGTTAAGCAAACCCATTGTTCTCCGGTTTTTGTTGGAAATCCAAAATAGATTCTGGTTTCTAACAAAACCATCATAAATCATGGTCACATATAGGAGAAGAGCAGGCAGAGCTGGAGGGCAGAGTTAAATGTGTCATTAGTTTAGAATTATTGCGTTGCCACACGCGATCCAAGCCCAGTCCCCTTTGTTTCCACTGACCCTTATTTAGCGCCAGTTTAGTTTTAACCATTATATAACTAAACCCTTGTGTACAGGTAGCAATAATAAACTCTTCTGTGGTTTGAACTCAACAAATACTCCTGATTATTTGCACCTGATACCACAGGGCACCACAAACAGCCATAAAAGTAGGCCAATTGCTGATTGCCCAAAATGGAGTCATGTGATTGCAGCAGAGGCAACATTGGAACTTTGAAATTTTGATCGCTTCTCAACTTCGTACTTGATGTGGAAAAGAATGAAAATTGGGTTTTACCGATTAGACTGATAGATCTTTATGGAAATGGCTTGTTCGTATTACTATGAAAAAGCAAAAAGTTGTGATTTGATGTTAATGCCTTAATTTTACTGTAACAGAGTCAGAAGTCAATGCTTCTTTTTCTTTTTTTTTCTTATCTTTCTTCACCTCTCTTTCTCTCCCCACACCCACCTCCCACTGCTTTTCTGTTTACTTTGTATTGTGTATTTTATAACACTTTATAATTCAATAAAAAATGTTGACTGAGAAATGTTGATCATGTTTCTATGGGGATGGAAGTGTGAAAAATGGCCATGTCACTTTTTTTTTCAGGGCCGTTGTAACCTCAAACAGCCACTAAATAAACTGTTGTAAGTCGAGAACTACCTGTAGTAAGGACATTTCTTCTCTGTACATTGCTTAAAGAGGGCTATAAAGCAGGGGTCTCCAATCTTGGCAACTTTAAGACTTGTGGACTTCAACTCCCAGAATTCCTCAGCCAGCAAAGCTGGCTGAGGAACTCTGGGAGTTGAAGTCCACAAATCTTAAAGTTGCCAAGGTTGGAGACCCCTGCTGTAAAGCACTGTGAAGCGATATATAAGTACAAGTGCTATTGCGATAATATGGGCCCACCAATTTTTCATTACAATTATTATATTTGCTCCTTTTGATTTGTTTGGGTAGTTAGCTGTCTCAGGTTTGATTGATTATAGAAAAAAAACAGGGTGCAAGAGCCTAAATCTGTAAATAAAACAAGTGCTCCTCACTTCCAGATCGTTGCATCCCCACCCGTTCCGCAAACAACCCAAGGGTTTATCGGCTGGAGGTCTTCAGTTCCAGGCTTAGAACTTGAGCGTTATTATCAGATCAGAAGTTCCAAAGGTGCCTTTTACAAGGACTTGAAATGGCCAAATGAACCAACCGACTGACTTCATCCAGTATGTAGGCTGACTTTGATTTCTTTTGCTTCCTTTCCTAAGCATCTTTCACCATTTCTGTTAAGGAGTCACTGTGCTATTAGCTAACCTGTTTGTGCGTCACCCTTGCAATGCTTGGGGTTAAAATTAATTATGGTACAGGAAGCGTAGCCTAGTAACAGCAGCATTAAACACCAGTTCTGTGCAATGTGTTATGTTACCTTACTGTTTTGTAACCGGAGCGGGTCCTCCTCTTGCTTCATAACAATTTGGGGACCCCAGAGAATTTTTAGCAGAATGGAGCAAAGGAAACCCTGCTTGGGATGCTCATTGAGATCCATAGGATCTTCAAACCTGCCCCAACTCCAAATTCATTTTAGGCATAATTGCCATGCCTCCTGCCATTTTGAGGTGGGACACACACCACACTAGTACTGCAAGAGCCAAATAAAATGAATCTAGTTTAAAAAAACAAACAAACACCTACTCCAAAACAAGGAAAAAACCTAGCCTTTTCATGGATGAAATATGGTTCCATCTACTTTACAGCAGGGGTCTTCCAACCTTGGCAACTTTAAGCCTAGAGGATTTCAACTCCCAGAATTGAAGGCTTAAAGTTGCCAAGGTTGGAGACCCCTGCTTTACAGCAATCCTACTCACTCTGAGGTCTTGGCATTTCCAGAAATGCTAAGAGCAGCCATCAGAAAGTTGTCTACTTCTACATTAAAATGTAACGTAGTTTGTCGGTTTATGTCATACAGCATTATCTGTAAATGATGGTTTAAGGCTGGATTGTGTGAGCCTAGCCAATTGTGATTTATTCAATATGTAGAGCTACACAAAATGTTTAGCAGAGAAGATGGTGGGAAAAGGGATAATGCTATCAGATCTGGGCTACCAAACGCCAGGCATCTACTCAATGGAATCAAAAAGATACAGAAAATTAACACAAGTTTATTAATTATTTGACAGGCAATTTATATTTTGTACACCAAATGTGTAGTTTCTGTTCTTGTTCATGGCTGTGTTCATAATAACTTTGGTTAACCTGACTTTGTATTATTCCACTTAAATAAATTGAATCACAACCATATTGAGCCACAAAAATTCTAACCCAGGTTAATACATAGCAAGCTTGTGAGGTAATGTGAATGCAATCAGTGAGCTGGCTAAGCATGTTGTATGAACCCATCTAGTATCTAATAGGGCTTCATTTGATTTTGCTGGGGATCTTCTGAGTCGTAATGAAATTCAGTTTTGCTCAACTCCTTGAGATCTGCTAAAATTGTTTAGTTTTTGCCATCTAATGTGCACATGAACTGTGGAAAAAAGAAAATGGACAGCTATTAATAGATGTGAAAAAGAGATGGGCCGACCAAGAGGAGCTTGATCAAAGATTCTCCAAAACATAGAACAAACAACAGGGTAAGGAATTTACAATGCAATATACCAAAATTCAGCAAACAGAAGTTTAAATGCCTATTCTCTAAAATTGGTGATCTCAATCAGTGACATGCACAATTCAGGTAGGACTCAGCAGACATGGAGTAAATCAATAAAATTAAGTCTTTAAAACTTGGGTAAATGAACAATGTTGAGATAGACGGTAGTGTTGGCTGGTCTTTCCAATCTCAAAAGCTGAGTAAATTAGGTTAATCAAAAAGGACAAGAAAATTCAGGGGCTAGGCTAAGAAATTGAAAAAGAATCCAGAAGAAGTCAGTGGCATCACTTCCATATTGCTACAAAAATGTGCCCATAAAGTCACCAGGAATTTATCATCACCAAAAGACTTCTTTCGTGGAGAGAATTCCTCAGACAGCATAAGAAAGCTCACTTACCACTGACTTTTGCAGAGCTCAACTTTTACAAAGATGATGGACTAACAATATGTTGTTATCCCATATTCATGGGTTGCAAAAGAGGTTTTTGTGGTAAAACTTTGACCAGCCCTACCCACCCATATTCCTGAGCTTAAATGTGCCTTGAAAAAAAGCTTTCAGAATTACAAATGAAGAAAATAACTTTTAATTGAGAAGCAATAAACAAGATTTTACAGAATTATAAATAAAGTGCTTTTCTGTGTAAGTTTTTGAACACCTTTCCCAAGAACAATAATGTTTTTCAGGTTCAGATCTGGAAATGAATCATCATTTATTTGAATGACTTGTAGCAATGAAAGATGATGTTAAGACTAAAAATAATGCATGTCTATGTCCATGTATTTTTGTTTTTTAAATATCAGGCTTTGGACAACAATGCAGGAAGATTTGCTGTTAAGTAGCATGCACTACAAACTATAATCACAGCCCCAACATCTATAATTAACTGTGTCTTTCAATGATAATATGAGCTTTGCATAATATTGATTTCCCCCAGATGTAATAACTTATCGATATATTGCACACCAATTTTTCCATATAGTATGGACATGCATGCATGCATTCAGTACAAAACTAATTGGATTTCACATCAAAGATCATTAAAACATTGCTCTTTGCAAAAGGTTAGAGGGGGAATTTCAAGCAAACAAGGACTTTCACTCTTTGAGTTCCACAAAGGAACTTATCTCTGATATCTATCTCCCTAAGTCTAGACCAGCACTGCCCAACCTTGGAACTTTAAGACTTGTGGACTTCAGGTCCCAGAATTCTCCAACCAGCATAACTAGATTGGGAATTCTGGGGGTTGAAGTCCACGTGATGCATCTGGCCTGCAGACTGCCAGTTTGACACCCCTGGTGTAGAAGATATGAGCACCTGTAATGAAATGTGGGAATGAACTTGGGGAGAAAAGGGGAAGAGATGAAAAGAGATTTAGGAAACTCCTTCCTAAGTTTCTTTCTCTTCCTAGGAAGCAATTAGACAAGAGAGGCAGAAGTCCTCAATTGACTCAACAGGCAGAGGAAGAAACTTAGGAAGGATTCACCCTAATGCAGGGGTGTCAAACTCAATTTCCTTGAGGGCCGCATCAGGTTTGTGATTGACCTAGGGGAGGCTGGGCAGGTGTGGCTGAGTGGGTGGGTGTGCCCAACTGAGTGGCTGTGGCCAACTGAGTGAGTGTGGCCAGCTTGACACCACTCTCCAAACTCTGGCATGTTTCCTCTTCGCATTGGGTAGACCATGCCAAAGCTACATTGGCCTGATCTTTTTTCTTCACACTGGATGGACTGGGCTGAAGCCATGCTGGTGCAATCTTTCCCCTTTGCACTGGGTAGACCAGGATGGCCTCACAGGCCAGATCCAACCACATCATGGGCCTGATGTGGCCCATGGGCCTTGACTTTAACACCCCTGCCCTAATGGATCAAGCCAGTGGTGGGCTGCAACCGGTTTAACAACCAGTTCTGTGAATGTGCGCTTCACCTAACGTGCTTGCGCGCAGTGTTCAAAATACAGCAATTTGAAGCTCAGCTGCTTACTTTCTAGGGCAGCCCCAGTAAGCAGAACAGCTGAGGCATGGAAATCATCTGTGCCGCGTGACTCAGCTGAGCCAGAAAGAAGGAAATATAGGATAGGATATGGCAGGGGCGGGTGGCGGGGCCAGCTGATGGTCAGAAGTACCGGTTTGCTAGAACCAATCTGAACCAGCAGCAGTCCACCACTAGATCAAGCAGTTAAAATGATGATGGGAAGTCTGTGCTTTCAGACTTGTAACATTCTGTTAATGTAAACTTACAATAAAGAAAAAAATGTTGCTCTAGTTGGGTTTGCTGCCTGGTTTACCCAGGAGGTCTGATAGCACCCAAAACTTTCATAGCTGATAATTATACGTAAAACTACAAGGTGAGCCTATTCCAGCTGGAAACATAAAAAGTTTGTAGCAACTCAGACATTCTTTTAAACTGGTGGTCCAGGGCACTTAAGACAGGGCTGCAAATAATTTAAGCTGTGAAGGATTTTCTGCAGTTTTAAAAATTTACTTTTTGTGTGGGGGGATCCATTTGGCCATTTTCATAAGTCAATAACTTTCAAATATATTTCTTCATTAACCAGATCTCTCTAACATGGTCCTACCGGATGTTCTCTCTCTCTTTTTTTTAAAGAAATGGGATAACAACAATAACAGTCACCTTCAAACACAGTTACAAATTAGTGATAAAAAGGTCTGGCTAGTGAATTGCAAACAGGCAGCATCCAAGTATTTAATCACTCCAGTTATGAAACCTGGCATTTAATCTATGGAAATTAACCTCCTTATTGGAATCCAACTGGGCACATAAATGTCACCAGTGCTTTAAAAGGCCACACAATTGCCAAGGTCACCACAGTGTAAGTAAATCTGATGTATTATCTTAGGCATAAGCATCCAGGCCAATTCCCATGTGTGTTTTGCTCTTGTCCTTTAAAGATCATCTTTAGGATTTGGAATGAAGATTTCCACGTTAATTTTGTGGGCGCATATTGTTGTTTCTTGTTATTAGTTATTAGCTTCTCTTAATGCTTTACTAAGAGATATAAAATAAAACAGCACTAGTACTCATAGTACAGATATAAGAATAAATAGGTATGGGGAATTTTTTTAAAACATGATTTTTTAAAAACAATGCCAGTGGGGAAGTTTGCAGTTGAACCTGCTGTATACTGTAGATTGATAGATTCATTGAGTCATTGAGTCATTCATTCATTATTGTGTTATAAACTCCCAGATTCAACTAAAATAATTCCCAGCAATCATTTATCCCATTCTTTATTATGAACAGTATTCTGGGTTGGAATCAGAATTCATAGGGTCATAATGAGGGGCTTTTAAGAAGAGCAAAGAAAAGCCTATTGATAGGCAACCCACAAACAACTTATTTTCCACAAGACAAGAAACAATGGATGGAAACTTAATCAAGGAGAGAAGCAACCTGGAATTAGGGAGAAACATCCTAACAATGAAAACAATTAACCAGTGGAACAGCTTTGCCTTCAGAAGTTGTGGGTGCTCCCCCACAACTGGACAGCCACTTGACTGGAATCCTGTTTGAGCAGGGGGTTGGACTAGAAGACCTCCAAGGTCCCTTCCACCTCTATTTGGATTGATCAGCGTTGAAAGGGGCATTTGGACCACTGTCTCTAAACTCTTACTTGGAGCTGAATTAACATTAAAACATTCTTGACAATAGCTTACCTTTTGTTTAAACTCGTGAAGAGGAGCTCAGTACTTTAGTGATAAGCAGTTCCACCATGGAAGTTCAACTGGAATCTACCAGTTTAGATTAAACCCATTTTCATTCCAGAACAAAAGGGGTCATGATATCGTATCATTTTAATAAATAGTAAAATACTCAGATCATGGCAAAAGTCATTCACCATTCTGCTATGATAAAAGCCGTGGTGGTACAGCGGTTAGAATGAAGTGTTGCAAGCTAACTCTGCCGGCTGCCAGGAGTGCAATCCTATCCGGCTCAAGGTTGAGTCAGCCTTCCATCCTTCTGAGGTGGGTAAAATGAGGACCCAAATTGTTGGCAGCAATACGCTGACTCTGTAAACTGCTTAGTGAGGGCTGTAAAAATACTATGAAGTGGTAAATAAGTCTAAGTGCTATTGTTATATATAGGCTTCATTATTAATCAACAGCCCAGAAGAAAGAATGGATTGTCTGATGCTAAATGTGAGTGTATATCCATGCCAGTTTAGACTTCAGAAAGTCCATTCCCATGAAACCTATGATGAATTCTGAAGAAAAAGGGCCTTTTGTGTCCCATAAGACTTCAAACTGTGCTCAGGGAAGATTGGGAGATTTTATCCAGCTGTTTCCTTCTTTACTATATAGAGGTAGTCCTCAGCTTATGACCATTTAACAACTGTTGAAATTATGATAGCAGTGAAAAAAGTGACTTATGACTGGTCTCTGCATCTATCACCATTGTGATATCCCAATGGTTACCTTATCAAAGTTTGGGTGCTTGGCTGCCAGCCCGTATTTATGATGGTTGCAGTGTCCCAGGGTTATAAGATTGCTACTTGCAACCTTCCCAGGGGGCTTTCAAAGGCAAAGTCAATGGAGGAAAGTGGATTTGCTTAATGACATGTGATTTGCTTAATGACCTCAGCAAGAAATGTCGTAAAATTGGGCACAATTCACTTAAAGACTTCATCACTTAACAATAGAAGTTCTGGTCCCAGTTGTGAGTCAAGGACTCCCTAATACTAGAAATTCACTCAGATGAGTGGAATTGTCTTCCCCACACATAGGTGGCATGGCACAGAGGTAACACAGGCAGCTAGCAGTTCAAACTGCCCCTTTATTGCTCCAAATTTCCTCAAACACTCCCACATTTCTGGCAAGTCCCAGAGCAAAGTGATGACACACACACACACATACGCCTCAATCGGCCTCTGGCTGCAAATAGTCCAGCCCAACGCTGTGAGCACCATGGCTGCAAAGCAAGAAATCCAGAAAGAATGCAAGGAATCCAGGAAAGTTCAAATGTCAGCACTCAACACTCCAGGAATTCAGCATTTGTTCCCAACAAATGCTCCTCCCCACGGCGTCTCCTTAAGTCTCAGTCCCCAGGTGTGCCTTGTGAAGAGGAGTGGGGTGCTTTCCTCCTGAGTAGATGGGTCAGTCTGCACTATTCTCGCCTTCCCTCCACTCTCCGTGCTCGAAGATCAGGAGGGGGTGGTCCTTGCTCATCGCCTGAGCTCTGTCTCTCTTGTTCACTGCTTAGCCTCTCTTGGTCATCCATCCCCCATTCCTCCCTGCCTACAAGCCGTCTCACTCCTGAAAGGCCCTGGACTGACTGGGCCTGCTCCTCCCCATTTTCCTCCAAATCCACCCTCTCAATCTCCATCAGCTCCAATTCCAGCTCGCCTTCCTTCTCAGATTCAGGCTCCAATGGGGGCATGACAATAGGCAATGCAGCGAGCCACGACAGTGCCGAAATGACAACACAGATGCAAGGCCTTCCCTTCACGTTTGCATCCTGAAACACAAGGGGTGGAGTTTGCATGGCAACATCACAAAGGATGCTTCATCATGTGTTGCTCCTCGCCCTTCGGCAGATGGCGTAACCGTGTAGTGCTCCAGCAGGTAGAAAAATATATCCATGCTTGGAGGGTTTCAGTGTATGCTTTCCCTCCTTTCTCATAACTGCTTTACAGTTTTTGCTTTTTGTCTTCCTTCATTGCATTTGCTGTGCTGTAAATGTGACGTTCCACTGTCGTTAGGAACAGCACTACAGCTAAATACAGGTAGTCCTCCAGTTATGACCACAGTGGAGCCCAAAATTTATGTTACTAAGTGAGATACGTGCCAAGTAAGCTTTGCCCCGTTTTGCAACCTTTCTTGCCACAGTCGATGAGACAGTCACTTACCTGAAATAGTATAGGGCCTCCTGCTTGATCAGGGGGCTGGACTAGAAGACCTCCAAGGTCCCTTCCAGCTCATTCATTCCATTCTATTCTATTCTTCCGTCTATCCAGGACGTGGCACATAAATGATCCTTGAGCAAGAATCCACAGGATTGTCTGGGATGCTATGATACATCCTTTTCATGGTCTGATTTCCTTGTTACCTTCTGGGAAGAGGCTTCATGGTATCTGTATGTGGGGTGTGTGTGTGTGTGGTTTATATTTATTTATATAGCATGTGTATATGTGTGTCATGTATGTTTTTGGGTAGGTGCACACTTTTATCTTGAGAGCAGGCAACAGAGTTTCATTTTAATGAGGGCCAGCGTCCTCTTGCAGTAAAAAAAATATGACAATAATGTTATCTTAACTATGAAGAAATACACCAATGTGCAATGGTTTCATTCATTCTTGCAGACCTATCTACCCACGCGCCCATCCTACTCTTCCTTTTGGGAGCAAGTGACATTATGCCAAGTGCAGAAAAGGGAGTGAGAGCGAGTAAGTCAAAGAAATTAAAGGCACTAGAGGAGATAAAGGAGAGGAAAGGCAGTTAAAACTAGCCTAAACTAACACGGTTTGTTTTATTCTCCATAGCTTTCTCAGTGTTGTTTCCCCCACCCCACCCCCCAAACATGTTGAGTTTATGCCATTCCCCTTACACAGTTTCCTACATCGCCTTTGGTCCTTTAAATTTCTCACCTCTCTTCTAGAGGGTTTTCATCCCCTCTGTGCAACCCGGACAGCCAGCATCGGATCTATTCCAATCAAAGCACCAAGAGTTTTGCCAGCTACTTCTGCCTCTCTCTCTGTCTCTGTCTCTCTGTCTCTCTCTGTCTCTGTCTCCCTCTGTCTCTGTCTCTGTCTCTCTCTCTCTCTCTCTCTCTGTCTCCCTCTGTCTCTGTCTCTGTCTCTGTCTCTCTCTCTCTCTTTCTCTCACCTTTCTCAGCTCGGAGACCGTCTGCAGTTTGCTGACGAGACGTGCTTTCTATACAGATTTCTGCAGGCTCACAAATCCCCATTTATATATTCCAAAGGCGAATCAAGTAGAAATTGCCACATCCGAAATGACAGATATTGGAGGGCCAGTCTGTTTGATTAACATAATTTGCTTCTCCCGAATTTATTTATTTATTTGAACCTCCAGTTCACTTTCCCCCCTTTTCTTTCTCCCCCTCCCTTTTCCTTCTGTTTTCAAGAGGGCACGGGGAGGTTGAGAAAGGGGCAGGAAAATCTCTTTCGACACGAAACGCTAACGCGATCTGTGCTGCGACCTTCTACCGGCCCTTCGCATCCTCACCTTTCTCTTCACGGCCTCTCCGGCAAATAAAAACCCGTTCCAGCGGAGGCCGTTGTGGTCAGCGTCAAATCTCTCCTGGCTCTCTCTGCCCAAACCCCTGGGGCACCTGAGCAAATAAAAAAGGGTCCTTTCTTATGACACTGCATTTAAGTTTAGCACTAAGCAAGGTGGGAGATGGGGAGATGGAGGGGAAAATATGTAAAATGTCAGCGTCTGACAGGCTGAAAATTAGAATTCATTCCCCCTGGGAATTAAATGGACTTTTCTGCTTCTAGTCACTAACTGCGACAAGGTTAACATTTCTCAGCTTAATGACTGAGGACATTAACTGTGCATGGGAATAAGGGATAAAACTAGGAGGGGTATTTGGCTAAGTGTTTGGTGACAAAGGTGGCAACAGAACCAGGGTAATTTCAGGATAACTAGGACCAGCTCTCACAGGGAGACTAAGTTTAGGATTGAATTTGAAGGACACCAGTGATGTACTTATTCATTGCAGCAAAGAATCATTCAGCAATGAGAACCAAACTACAGGTAGTCCTCGACTTATGACCACAATTGAGCCCAAAATTTCTGTGGCTGGGCAGGACATTATTAAGTGAATTTTGCCCCATTTTATGACCTTTCCTGCCACAGTTGTTAAGTGATATAAAGAACGGTTGGTGGAATTGGGTATCTCTAGTTTAATGAAAAGAAGGGCTATTAGTATCATTTCACAAAGCCTTAGTAAGACCACAGCTGGAATACTGCATCCAGTTTTGGTCACCACATTATAAAAAAAGATGTTGAGACTTTGGAAAGAGCACAGAAAAGAGCAACAAAGATGATTAAGGGACTGGAGGCTAAAACATAAAGAACAGTTGCTGGAACTGGGTATGTCTAGTCTAATGAAAAGAAGGACTAGGGGAGACATGATAGCAGTGTTCCAATATCTCAGGGGCTGCCACAAAGAAGAGGGGGTCAAGCTATTCTCCAAAGCACCTGAAGGCAGGACAAGAAGCAATGGGTGGAAACTAATCAAGGAGAGAAGCAACCTAGAATTAAGGAGAAAATTCCTGACAGACAGAACAATTCTATTCAGATGGAACAAATTGCCTCCAGAAGTTGTGAATGCTCCAACACTGGAAGTTTTAAAGAAGAGATTGGACTACCATTTGTCTGAAATGGTATAGGGCAGTGGTGGCTAACCTTTTTGGGCTCCTGTGCCAAAAATTGTGTGTGCGCTTGCGTGCTCGCGCTCGCGTGCCAGCACCCAGAAGGCAATGCGCGCTCCCCCACAACCCCTACACATGTGTGCGCAATCCCCACCCACCCCTCACTGCCCCCTTACCTGCACTGCACCTCACAGCTTATTTTCAGCTGCTTTGAGGCCTTTTTTGGCCTCCCAGAGTTGAGGAAGGCTTCTGCAGGCCGAAAACTAGCCCCGTTTCGTCATTTCCGGTATTGTTGGAAAAACAGGAAGTGATGAAACGGGGCTAGTTTTCAGCCTGCAGAAGCCTTCCTCAAGCCTCTGGGAGGCCGAAAAAGGCCTCAAACCCGCTGAAAATCAGCTGTGAGGCGCATGCATGCACAGTGAGGTAAGTTTGCCAGCAAGTCACGTGCCGGCACAAATGGCTCTGCAAGCCACCTGTGGCATGGCTGCCATAGGTTCACCAGCACAGATATAGCGTTTCCTGCCTGAGCAGGGGTTGGACTAGAAGACCTCCAAGGTCCCTTCCAACTCTGTTATTCTGTTCTGTTATTCTATTATTTTATGAATCACTGCAGTTGTTAAGTTAGGAACATGTTTGTAAAGGGGAATCTGGCTTCCCCATTGACTTTGCTTGCCAGAAGGTTGCAAAAAATGATCACATGACCCCAGGACACTGCAACTGTCCTAAATATGAGTCAGTTACCAAGCATCTGAATTTTGATGGTGTGACCATGGAGATTGCTGCAACGGTTGTGTGAAAAACGGCCATAAGTCACTTTTTCCCCCAATTCCGTTGCAGCTTCAAACGGTCACTAAGTGAACTGTTGAAAGTTGAGGGCTACCTCATACACCTGGCACCACAAACAGCTCCATTCCTCCATTCCTCAGCCCTTGCCTGGCTCTTGCCTCTACCCAAGGAGACTTGCACTGCTCTGATTTGTAGGAGAAGAAGAGCAACTTGTTATCTTTAATTAAATCTTTAGTAGCTAATTTCGCCTCCCAACTGCTTGGAAACATTACCTGTCAGAGCCAGAACTGGCCTCATCTATCTCCCAATCCCAGTATTGTACAACTGGGGGTTGTCCCTATGAAAACGAAAGTGAAAGAAAACCGTGGGGGCTATTTTTGTCTCTCGAGGAAAAGCAGGCATTGCTAGAATTAATCCAGGCTTGTTTTCCCTGATGTTTCATTATTTATCTGCTTCTCCCAGGATAATAAAAAGCAGTAAATTTGCTTTGGTACCTGCTGCACTTGGGAAAGCAGAAGGCAAGGAAGCGTCTTAAGCTCTACAATAGCAAATGATTATTTTCAGCATGTTTCTTTCCAGCCAAAGCTCATTTTACAGATAAGATAAATAAGAACGCGAGGCAAGCAAAACCAACTAAACCTGTGAATGTTTGTTGTGGCACAGCAATCTAAAACAATGTCCAGAATTTCTATGGAGGTCCTCCATCATCCAGGCCAGGGGTCGCCAACCTTTTGGATCTCAGGGACCAATAAACTCATAATTTTAAATCCCGCGGCCCAGAGACCCTGGGAAAATCCCCCAAAAAGTCTGCAGGAAAATTCCCCACCCTGTTTTCCTACCGATCGATCATTCTTTATTTGGGATTGCAGGATACCATCTCCAGCTCCGTTCTCGGGGGGGGACTTTTGGCTTCATGCAAGGAAAGCAGCAGAAGCAGCAGAAGTCTTTCTTTTTCTCCCCCAAAATCCGCCAGAAATAATAAATAACAAGTCTCTTTGTGAGACTTGTCATGCCGGTGCAGCCTCTTGGAGCAGGATGCCTTGCAGGGTCCCAAAGACTCATTTCTGGCAGAGTTTGGGGGAGAGAAAGAAAGACTTTTGCTGCTTTCCTTGCATGCAGCCAAAAGCAGAAGAAAGAAGTAGAAAGAAGCAGCCCGGTGGCCAGGCCAGGCACATGGGGTGAGTGGGGCAAGTCCTCCCCTCTGCCCTTTCCCCCCTCCCTTCACTACCTCATGTTGTTCACAATGCAAGCGACACTAGACTTGTGTTCCCGGGAGCCATGTGGGCAGCACAGCTTTGTGTTCCCACACAGCCTGGATTAATTGCTTTGGGGGTTCAGCTGATTATCGGGTATCTGCCACACATGCGCTGGGGGAGATGCACGCGGGAGACATGCGCATGTGGGAGACACTCATACATGCACAGGGCAGTCTGGGGAAGTCACACATGCACGCACAAGGGTGCGCAAGGGGTCGTGTGCACATGTGCAGGGGGCAGGGGGTACACATGCATTGCATCATGGCTGCAGGCATGCGAGCATGCACCTGCAGCACATTTTCAGCATACCACGTGGAAAAGGTTAGCCATCCTTGCCTTAGGGTGATAGGCCTATCAATGGAAATTAGACTCTTCACACTGGGAGATCACCACTGAATCCCAGCTACTTATATTTATAATGGTTGCAGGGTCCCAGGGTCATGTGTATAATAGGTGACCTATCATAGATGGCGCTGACGACGGCTGCCTCGGTGAAATGCTCTCTAATGGTTTCTTTATTCCTTATTATTATCTGCGATTCACTACGGATTTCATACTCACAAGACCACCTGCTAAGAATTAGGCAATGTTTCCTTAAGGAGCAGCTTTCTGATTCCCCACCCCCATTTGTCTTTGCAAACACGGAGGAGATTCTAACCAATTCCCCGGTGCTATGGATTACAACAAAGAAAGCAAAGAAGCGACCACGCCGGAAGAGGAGACGAGGTAAACGAGCGGGAATTTTAAACAGACTAAGGAATAAGGGGGGGAAAAACTCCTCTCCCTTCAATCTTTCTGACTAATTTACGCTCACTGGCTAACAAGATGGATGAAATTCATCTCTTAAATAGATGGAATTCTGATTTTCATAATTCAGCTGTTCTTTGTTTTACTGAAACCTGGCTTAATCCACAAATTCATGGGGACAACACCATATACATCCCAGGATTTGACATTTAGATCAGACAGAATTGAAGAGACATCAGGTAAAACAAAGGGTGGAGGATTATGTTTATATATCAACAACAGCTGGTCTCAGGATATAACTATAATATATAAGTTTTGTGATGAAAACTTAGAGTCTTTACACATCAACTGCAAGCCATTTTACTCTCCACGTGAGTTCTCCTCATTTCTCCTAATAGCTGTGTATGTTCCTCCACAAGCCTGTGTAAACAAGGCATTACGAACTCTTGCTGATCAAGTTATGGAGGCTGAAACCAAACACCCAAGTTCCCTTTCCATCATTTTAGGAAATTTCAATCAAGCAAATTTAAGGAAAGAGCTCCCAAAATATTTCCAGCATGTAAATTGTCCCACCAGAGGCAAAAATACTTTAGACCATAGCTACACAACAGTAAAAGATGCTTATAGGTCTTTACCATGAGCAGCTGTGGGACACTCTGACCACTGCATGATTCACCTTGTACCTGCCTACAGACAAAGACTTAAAACTATTAAACCAACAATTAAATCAGTGAAGACTTGGTTGGAATGTTTTTGAAGATGCCTCTGCAGACCTAGGTGAGCTCACAGATACTGTAACATCATATGTTAGCTTCTGCGAAGATTTATGTGTACCAACAAGGAACCTGCAAATATATAGTAACAATAAACCTTGGTTCACAGCTAAATTTAAGCAGCTATGTCATTCCAAAGAGGAAGCCTACAGAAAAGGTGACAGAATGCTATACAACCAGGCCAGAAACATATTAACAAGAGAGATCAGAGCAGCAAAAAGAAGCTACTCTGAAAAGTTAAAGAATCAATTCTCAACAAATGAATCAGCAAACATGTGGAAAACTCTTAAAAACATCACTGGCTTCAGCAAACCTTCCCAGGCAGAAGGAAATCAACAACTAGCAGATGACCTGAATGTGTTTTACTGCAGGTTTGAAAAGAAACTACAGCCACCTATCTCCACAACCCACATCTCAAACACACCAACAACAGCCTCCTACAACTGGCCCCAATCCATTGGGCTCACAACCTCTGGTGATCACAGAAAAAGAAGTGCAAGGTCTATTACACAGACAGAAGCCAGGAAAAGCACCAGGGCCAGACAAGATAACTCCTTCTTGCTTAAAAGTCTGTGCTGACCAATTGGCCCCCATCTTCACCCGAATCTTCAATAGATCACTAGAGATGTGCGATGTTCCTTCCTGCTTCAAACGTTCTACCATCATCCCAGTGCCAAAGAAGCCCCCCATCAAGGAACTGAATGACTACAGACCAGTTGCTCTAACATCTGAAGTTATGAAAATCTTTGAAAGGCTTGTGCTGTCCTACCTGAAAACCATCACGGATCCACTGTTAGATCCCATGCAGTTTGCATACCAAGCAAATAGATTGACAGATGATGCTGTTAACATGGCTCTGCATTACATCCTACAACACCTTGAATCTCCAAATACCTACGCAAGGGTCCTCTTTGTAGACTTCAGTTCAGCATTCAATACCATCATTCTAGACACTCTTCTAAGTAAATTAAACCAACTAGTGGTACCTGAACACACTTGTAAGTGGATCATAAGCTTCCTAACAGACAGGAAGAGGCAGGTGAAGCTAGGCGGAATCACATCCGATACCTGTACAATCAGTACAGGGGGCCCCCAAGGCTGTGTGCTATCTCCACTTCTCTTCTCCCTATATACCAACGACTGCATCTCAAACGATCCATCTGTTAAAATACTGAAGTTTGCTGATGACACAACAGTGATTGTTCTCATTCAAGACGATGAATCTGCATACAGACAGGAGGTTGTACAACTTGCCTCGTGGTGTAACCGGAACAATCTGGAACTGAACACACTCAAAACTGTAGAAATGGTAGTAGACTTTAGAAGAAACCCTCCCATACTACCATCTCTTACAATACTAGACAACACAGTATCAGCAGTAGAGACCTTCAAATTTCTAGGTTCTCCTATATCACATGACCTAAAATGGACACCTAACTTCAAAAACATCATCAAAAAAGCACAACAAAGAATGTTCTTTCTACGCCAACTCAGAAAGCTCAAACTGCCCAAGGAGCTGCTGATACAGTTCTACAGAGGAATTATTGAGTCTGTCATCTGCACTTCTATAACTGTCTGGTTTGGCTCTGCAACCCAACAGGACAGACACAGACTTCAGAGGAGAATTAGGACTGCAGAAAAAACAATTACTACCCACCTGCCTTCAATTGAGGACCTGTATACTGCACGAGTCGAAAAGAGGGCTGTGAAAATATTTACAGATCCCTCACATCCCGGACATAAACTGTTTCAACTCCTACCCTCAAAACAACGCTATAGAACACTGCACACCAGAACATCTAGACACGAGGACAGTTTTTTCCCCGAACGCCATCACTCTGCTAAATAAATAATTCCCTCAACACTGTCCAACTATTTACAAAGTCTGCATTACTATTAATCTTCTCATCACTCATCGCCCATCCCCTCCCACTTGTGACTCTAGGACTGTAACTTTGTTGCTTGTATCCTTATGATTTATATTGACTGTTTCCTAGTATGATTTGATTATTGATTGTACCCTATGACTATCATTAATTGTTGTACGTTATGATTCTTGATTCTTAACAAATGTACCTTTTCTTTATGTATACTGAGAGTATTTACACCAAGACAAATTCCTTGTGTGTCCAATCACACTTGGCCAATAAAGTATTCTATTCTATTCTATTCTATTCTATTCTATTCTATTCTATTCTATTCTATTCTATTCTATTCTATTCTATTCTATTCTATTCCATTCCATTCCATTCCATTCTATTCTATTGCAACTTTCCAACAAGCAGAATAGAATAGAATACAATAGAATACAATAGAATAGAATAGAATAGAGTAGAGTAGAGTAGAGTAGAGTAGAGTAGAGTAAAATAGAGTAGAGTAGAGTAGAGTAGAGTAGAGTAGAGTAGAATAGAATAGAATAGAATAGAATAGAATGTAGTGTAGTGTAGAGTAGTGTAGAGTAGAGTAGAGTAGAGTAGAGTAGAGTAGAGTAGAATAGAATAGAATAGAATAGAATAGAATAGAATAGAATAGAATAGAATAGAATAGAATAGAATAGAATAGAATTCTTTTATTGGCCAAGTGTGATTGGACACACCAGGAATTTGTCTTTGGTGCATAAGCTCTCAGGTACATAAAAGATATAAGTGATAAATCATGATCATAGTCATCATAAAAGTGCATTCATCGTAGTAATAAGATACACTTAGTGATAGTCATAGGATACAAGATAAGAAATCAACATAAATCATACTAGGAAACTAAATCAATGGGGAAGTCAGATTCACTTAACAACGGCTGTGATTCACATAACAATTGTGGCAAGAATCAACTGTCTCACTTAGCAACAGAAATTGTGGGCCCAATTGTAGTCGTAAGTCAAGGACTAAATGTATGCTTCCAGGTTTGCAGGGGGGGAAAAACAGATTTGTCTGTAGTCAAATATGGAGCTGCTTTCTTCATTGCTTGGAACAGGAATTTTTCCAGCACAGGTCAGTTCTAGCAACCTCAGTGTATTTTTATCTGCATCCCTATCTTGATGTTTTTTGACTATATCCTAGTGTAGTTCCCTAGCACATGCTAAAATGTGGTTCAAACATTCAGCTTTAGAGCCCATTAGAGTAACTCTCCAAATCAAACCATCTATTTCTGAACTGAATCCCCGATTCGAATTAGAATTCCTGAATGAATCCAGACACCCAGAATCAGGGTTTTCAAATCTGTATCGGTTTGAACTGAATTAATCCCATCCCAACTATTCGATCCAAACATCCCAAAGGTGCTTTTTTCAAAAAGAAATCAGATTTTTGTTTTTCCTTGAAGATGTTTCACTTTTCATCCAAGAAGCCTCTTCAATTCTGATCAGAACTGCCTTTTGGAGGAAAGAAAGAAAGAACCTTTGGAACAACCATGACCTGAATGACTTGAGAAGAGAATCTCTATTGGCATTTGATCCAAATAAAGGCAGCAATTGGATTTGAATGGAACTAACCTCCATTGAATTGAGGATGTGAATGAAATCAACGCTTTGAAATTGAACTGACAATTTGCATCGGGTCAAGGTTGATTCGCCTTACTTGGTTTCATACAGTTAATTATATTTCTTTGTGGCAGTATGATCTATGTCCTATGTACTTCTCAAATGACTTCTGTAGCTCTGTCTCTCTCTAGCCTTGTTACCTCATTTGGTTTCAGTGTTATAGCCCATATAAATCACTCGCCAGGCCCTAATTCCAATATAGTTAAATTATTTCAGGATGTTCGCTCTTTTTCCATAGCCTCCTCCTTTCCAACCCAACCTTGCGATTCTGTTTTGTACCCTCAGCACATTTCAGTCAATTCTGAAATGGCATCTTGCTCAAGGTCGCTGTGCCTGCTTTTAAATGTTCTCCGGTTGAGCCCATCGTCTCAGGACCTGACTCAACACACATCGGATTTGTTTAGCCTATTTATTAATCACAAATTAACTCCACTTTTGCAATCTGGAATTCCAACGTAAAATTCCTTCTCTTTCTCTCCCTCCATCCTCCTGAAGAAGCTAATCAAAAGCAGTGAAAAGAAGCCTTCAAAACAGAGATGTGTATTCAGCAGGTTCTGACTGGTTCTGGAAAACTGGTAGCGGAAATTTTGAGTAGTTCAGAGAACCAGCAAATCCCACCTCTGACTGGCCCCGTCCCCATCTCTTCTCTGCCTCCCGAGTCCCAGCTGATTGGCTGGGTCTCCTTTTGTTGCCCTGCACAGGACAACGGAGCTGGAAAGCAGGTTAGTGGGGTGGGAAGAGAATGGGTTTTTGCAGTATCCTTCCCCTGCCATGCCCATCAAGCCACGCCCACAGAATCCCACCACTGCCCCAAAAACATACCTAACCATTATTCATGAGGGAGAGAAAACATTGCAACAATCACTCAGAAGTATACCTTTGTTAAATGCTATGAGTGGGTCACCAGAACCTTTTTTTTCTCAATTGTGCAAGAAGACCTATAAGCTCACAAGATTTCAGTTATGTAAAAATACACAATAATGCTTGTGTGGGGGGGGGGATGTTGCTGATCTTTGAGATCAATCATCTGTCACCATTTTACTACTGCTTCTTCTGTACTTCCTACCTTACCTTACTGGAAGCTATTTGCTTAAAAGTCTTATTTTTTCATCAGTTTTAAGAGCTTGGAAGCACCTGTGGAATACATGAAGAATTCTGTTCCTATCTTTCTTTCTTTCCTTCTTTTTCTTTCTTTCTTTCCTCCTTTCTTTCTTTCTCTTTTCTTTCTTGCAATTTCTTCCACTTTTTATTTTATTTTTTATTTATTAAATGTATATGTCACCCCTTTCCAGAGTGAACAGTGGCTCTGGGCAGCTTACAGGATAATAAAAAGATCATACAAAACAATTAAACATTAAGAAAGATTAAATAAAGATTAAAAAACCAAGAGGACAAGCAACACAGGGGTGGCGGTCTTCTCCCTACTCCCTCAAACACCCCCAGCCTCGAGTGCCCCCACTGGAGCCCCAGATCAGCCAGCAGAGTCTTTCCAGAAGGCCAGAAATGTGGGGGCTGACTTCACCTCCAACAATATTCAAAAGGTGGCAGGGACAACAGCAGAAAAAGGCTCTTCTCCTAGACTCCATTAGTCAAAATTCTTTGGCAGATGGGATCCAAAGAAGGCCTCTTTTGTTGGAGAATGATGGGACAATCCCATTGAGGGTGAGATGGCTCCTCTTTTCTTCCTTATTTGCTGCCAAAACTATCTTCAGAAGGAAGCGATAGGATAGCCTGGAAGTGTAGTGTGACTGATAGCCCAAAGAACAGTTGCTGACTTCTCCATGCTGTGTTGACTTGGTTTTATACCAAGTTCTTGAGTAGGAGCTAGGGTGGTCCTAAATTGTTCTGCAATAGGGGTGTCAAACTCGATTTCATTGAGGGCCACATCAGGGTTGTGTTTGACCTTGGGCGGCCGGGATGGGCATGGCTAGCAGGGTGGGCATGTCCAGCTCAATGTCACTCATGTCGGGGGGTCCTGTGGTGGCCCGATTGCTCTTCCAGCGAAAATGGGCTCCCAGGCTCCGTTTCAGCTGCGACAGCCTCCTGCAACCTTCTGCCATTGAAGACAGAGCTTGGGAAGGCCAGCTGCAGCCCTCACAAGCTCCATTTTGGGCTGTGATGGCTTCCTGCAACCCTCTGCTAGTGAAAACAGAGCTTGGGAAGAGTTCACACAGACCTCCCTAGCTCTGTTTTCACTGGCAGAGGCACTGCGGGCCAGTCCTTTGATGTTTCCAGGGTGGCCCTGTGGGCCAGATCTAAGCACCCCACAGGCCGGATCTGGCCCCCAGGCCTTGAGTTTGACACCCGTTTTACAACATAACATGAAAAAAACAACAATAGACACAGGTTCAGAGGTGGTATTCAGCAGGTTCTGAGTAGTTCTAGAGAACCGGTAGTGGAAATTTTGAGTAGTTCACAGAACCGGAAAATACCACCTTTGACTGACCCCGCCCCCCTCTATTCTCTGCCTCCTGAGTCCCAGCTGATTGGCTGGGTCTTCTTTTGTTGCCCTGCACAGGAGAACGGAGCTGGAAAGCAGATTAGTGGGGTGGGGAGAGAATAGGGATTTTGCAGTAAACCTTCCCCCAGGAGTGGGGTAGGAACGGAAATTTTAGAGTATCCTTCCCCTGCCATGCCCATTAAAGCCATGCCCACCAAGCCACACCACTCCCACCAACCGGTAGTAAAAAAAAAATTGAATTCCACCACTGCACAAGTTACCTTCCAATGCTAACAGTGCACTATTTTGATGTCATGGAGAAATTGACCAAGCTTCAATGCAATTAAATGTACCCAACGTCCTTCTTCAGAGCTGAAGAAGCTTCTTGGATGAAAAGCAAAAGGTCTTCAAAGAAAAAACAGAAAGTCCAGTTGCTTCTTGAAAAAAAGCACCTTTGGGATAACATACTTCTGGTGACATCTTGATGCATCTCGGATTCTCGCTATTATGTCAGAGACCCTCCTATGCCTTGGTGATGCCTCTGATAATATTGTCAATGCAGCATTTACAGGCTGCTTACAGTACATAGCTCTTGTAGGCTGTGTAACTTTGGTTAAATTGTATTTAGGTATTTATTTATCAAGTTTAGAAACTGCCCATGTCCCACACAGAGGGACTCTGGATATAAATGAGGCAAGGAGAAAAGTGGGTTATGTCAAAAACATGGGGCAGGTCTTGAAATAGGGACACCTGCTTTTAAACCCTGTTTTCTTCACATGTTGCTTTCTTCCACTCAGCTTTTTTTAGTTTTAGCAAGTTTAATCAATCAATCAGAATAGAGCTGGAAGGGACTTTGAAAGTCTTCTAGTTCACACCCCTGGTCAAACGCAAGACCCTATACCATTTCAGACAAGTGACTGTCCACTCTCTTCTTTAAAACCTCCAGTGATGAAGCCTATATATAACAATAGCAGTTAGACTTATATACCACTTCATACTGCTTTTACAGTCCTCTCTAAGTGGTTTACAGAGTCAGCCTCTTGCCCCCAACAATCTGGGTCCTCATTTTACCCACCTCGGGAGGAAGGAAGGAAGGAAGGCTGAGTCAACCTTGAGCTGGATAGGATCGAACTCCTGGAAGCCGGCAGAGTTAGTCTGCAATACTGCATTCTAACCGCTGCACCACCTTGGCTCTTATCATAGCAGAATGGTGAATGACTTTTGCCATGATCTGATCATGATTTTTACAATATCATGACTCCTTTCATTCTGGAATAAAAATGGTTTTAATCTAAACCAGTAGATTCCAGTTGAATTTCCATGGTGGAACTGCTTACCATTGAAGTACTGAGCTCCTCTTCATGTGTTTAAACAAAAGGTAAGCTATTGTCAAGAATAGAATAGAATAGAATAGAATAGAATAGAATAGAATAGAATAGAATAGAATAGAAAGAATAATGGAATGAAGAATGGAGTAGAGTAGAGTAGAGTAGAGTAGAGTAGAGTAGAGTAGAGTAGAGTAGAATAGAATAGAATAGAATAGAATAGAATAGAATAGAATAGAATAGAATAGAATAGAATAGAATAGAATAGAATAGAATAGAATAGAATAGAATAGAATAGAATTCTTTATTGGCCAAGTGTGGTTAGACACACACAAGGAATTTATCTTGGTGCAGTAAACATAAAAGAAAAGATACATTCATTAAGAATCATCAGGTACAACACTTAATGATAGTCACAGGGTACAATAATCAATCAACTCATACTAGGAAACAGTCAATAAAAATCGTAAGAATGTTTTAACGTTAATCCAGCTCCAAGTAAGAATTTAGAGACATGGTCCAAATGCCCCTTTCAATTCTGATCCATCCAAATAGAGCTGGAAGGGACCTTGGAGGTCTTCTAGTCCAACCCCCTGCTCAAGCAGGAAACCCTATACCATTCCAGTCAAGTGGCTTTCCAGTCTCTTCTTAAAAGCCTCCAGTGATGGAGCACCTACAACTTCTGAAGACAAAGCTGTTCCACTGGTTAATTGTTCTCACTGTTAGGATGTTTCTCCCTAATTCCAGGTTGCTTCTCTCCTTGATTTAGTTTCCATCCATTGTTTCTTATCCTGCCCTCTGGTGCTTCGGAAAATAATTTGACACCTCCCCTTCTTTGTGGCAGAAATACTTTGTGGCAGAAATACTCTCAAATACTGGAACACTACTATCATGTTACGCCTAGTCCCTCTTTTCTCTAGGCTAGCCAAACCCGATGTGGGTCTTACTAAGGCTTTATAAAGCAGCACTAACACTTCATGTGGCTTTGTTTCCTATGCCTCTGTTTATACAACCCAGGATTGTATTAGCATTTTTCGGCTGCTGCTTATTTACAGGACACAAGTAACAGATGAGGAGTGGCCGGAGGTGGGACACGGATTTGATTCATCCAGTCCCCCCAAAGAATCCAAAGATCTGGCTCACACATCGCACTGAATCTAGGTTTAGATACACAGTTCATATCAGAGTGTATGATCCAGTTTGGTTTCACACTATCTGCTAAAGAAGGGGTGGATTTTGCAAACCATTATCTAAAGGGAGTTTGAAGGTCCTTGCCATAAAATTTGCTCTGATAATTTCAGCAGTAAAACTGAGAAGGAGGGAATAAAACACCTGTCAGCCAGTGAGACCAATCCAGGGCTGATAATGTGGCATGAAGGCCATGAACAGTTGCCTTGCAGACCTTCTGTTATGGCTTGTCAGCCACTGGCCCCTCCTGCAGCCAAACCAGATGAGGCGATGTGGGAGGCAGGGCCAGCATCAAGGCAAAGTGAGAGCTTTAAGGGGGAAGAGGGAATGGAGACGGCAGAGAGAGAGAGAGAGAGAGAGAGGCAGAACCCTCAGGAGAGTCAACAGCCCCCAGGTCTAGAGATGGCTGATGAGGAAGAGGAGAAACAGCCTGACACGTGAATGCACAGAAGGCAGAGGAGAGGAGAGCAGTGAAAGCTATGGGCCGGTCCTTGGGACGGAAGAGCTACCGCTGCCAGCGAAGCCCTACACTAGTTCTGGGGATAAAAGGCAGGGGGCGGAGATGAACAGGTATGGCAGACAACTATTCATCTCCCTGCCGGACAGACTTGTTAGCCTGCTGTAAGAGGGAGAGAGAGAGACTTTTTCCCCGGGGCTGCTGGCACTTCTAATAATGGAATCGTTGATTTAACTACAGAGGGTTTGTCGTGTTTGGGAGCCGGGTCAGAACACCTCCATTCTCTGATCTTCTACTTCATAACAACTTGTCATGAAGCATCCACCTACAAAGAGACACTATACAATTTGTCACTCTCAGGAGGAAACCATGCACCCACACAGTGGTGGAATCCCCCCCAAAATACTACCGGTTCTGTGGGCGTGGCTTAGTGGGCGTGGCAGGGGAAGGATGCTGTAAAATCTCCAGTCAGAGGTGGGATTTGTCAGTTCTCTGAACTACTCAAAATTTCTGCTACCAGTTCTCCAGAACTGGCCAGAACCTACTGAATGCCACCTTTGGATATACTGCAAAATCTCCCATTTCCACCCCACTAACCTGCTTTACTGCAAAATCCCCATTCCCTCCCCACCCCACTAACCTGCTTTCCAGCTCCGTTCTCCTGTTCAGGGCAACAAAAGAAGACCCAGCCGATCAGCTGGGACTCGGGAGGCAGAGAATAGATGTGGGCAGGGCCAGTCAGAGGTGGTATTTGCTGGTTCTCTGGACTACTCAAAATTTCCACAACTGGTTCTCCAGAACCTGACAGAACTGGCTGAATACCACCTCTGCACCCACCCCCAAAATAATCTTGAAGGCAGCTGATTAAACCAGTGGCCTACAACTCCCCCCACACACACACACACACCAGGAATGGGTTCCATGGAGAGCATTTTTTCCACGGACTGGAAGGGGTGTGGTTTTATGTGCTGCCTGCATTCCACGGATGGGGCTTCGCTTGTTTGCGCGGCCCGGTTTCTGGCATGCCATGGCGTGGTACCGATCCATGGACTAGGAATCGTGGGGGGGGGGGCTGGATTAAACAGTGCCTGGTCAGGATGCTAATGTTGGCCACGGTCTGTGTGTGCTTAGGAGAGAGAGGAAGGAGACCATTAAGAGGGTTTTCTTCCCTCTTAATAAGTGTTTTCCCTCAGGCTTTTAAGTGGGAGGAGTTGCTGCCATACTGGCAAAGCACATGAAGTTCAAACAGCAGGTGTACTTCCAACCTTATAGCAGCCTCCACCCCTTGTCCAAATTTAAAAAACCAAGTCCAGAAATAATATCTTATAAAGATCAGTGGCCTCTTAGAAGAACAAGGAGCTGCAATAGAATAAATGCCCAAACCTTGACAAGTCTCTTCTCAAGAATTTAGGTAATAACAAAAGTAACACCAAAATACAGCTTAAAAGGAGAATACCAAAATTACACATTAAGCTACTTCATGAAAAAAAAAAAAACCCAACACTTAGGCATTTGCACGTAATTTGTGTTGTGACAATAAATGACAGCTACAAGTGTCAGTGTATAGTTTTAAGATCACTTTACACATTTAAAAAGATCCTATGCAGCAGTGGTGGGATTCAAAAATTTTTGCTACTGGTTCTGTGGGCATGGCTAGATGGGCGTGGCAGGGGAAGCATACTGCAAAATCCCATTCCCTCCCCATCCCACTAACCTGCTTCCCAGTTCCGTTCTCCTGTGCAGGGCAACCAAAGAAGACCCAGCCAATCAGCTGGGCCTTGGGAGGCAGGGAATAGTTGGGGGCGGGGCCAGTCAGAGGTGGCATTTGCCGCTTCTCCGAACTACTCACAATTTCCACTACCAGTTCTCCAGAACTATATGTTGTGTGCGTGTTCCTAACTTCAGTTATTCATATTAATTCCTTGCTTTTCCTTTTTCCTTACTTCTTAAATTTGCATTTGTCTAAGGGCAGGCACCTGATCTTTTAAAATAAACATTTTGCTATCTGTCAGTGTTGTGTACTGAAAGTGCACTGCAGTGATGATGGCATCCTTCAAAATTCACATTTGAAAATAACTTTGTTGAACCTAGTGGCGGTCAGAAAGCAGCAGCATGCACTCTTGAGTTCTTTAGAGGATGTGGAGGGGGGAGGGGAAACCAAGCAAAAGAAAAAGTGACTGGTTTTAAAGGAACCTGATTTTGCACTTAAAGATGTCTTCATGAAACCAAGCAGGGGTGCACTACAGCCAGTTCAACTGTACCATCTAAGATGCTGAGACATCAGCCATCTGTAAGGCATTGCCCAAAACAGGAGTCTCCAACCTTAGCAAGTTTCAGACTTGTGGACTTCAACTCCCAGAATCCCTCAGGCAGCTTTGCTTTGCTGGCTAAGGAATTCTGGGAGTTGAAGTCCACAAGTCTTAAACTTGCCAAGGTTGGAGACCCCCTGGTCCAAAGGATGCACAAATGAGGCTTCCCACTTTTCGGAAAGATAAAATTCAGGACTTCTGCTCATTCCTAGATAAAAGTATTTTCCTTACTAAATGACAAAAAAAAAAACCTCAGTAGAAAAGAAACTAAGCTGTTGTAAAGAGCCAAACTGACAACGGTAGAGCTGTATTTCTCAACCTTGGCAACTTCAAGATGCGTGGACTTCAATTCCCAGAATTCCCCAGCTGGGAATTCCTGGCTGGAGAATTCTGGGAGTTGAAGTCCACACATTTTAAAGTTGCCACTTTAGCTGAAAAACACTGTAGTAGAGTTTTTGAGGCAAACTTCTGTTCTCCTTCTCAATGGCCTACTTTGTTTTCCTCAAACGTGACAAGTGAATGCTCCCTTGGAAGACAGTTCTGTGTGCCATGTCTGAAAGGAGACCCAAATCCTTCACCTTGTTTTAGTTACATCTACCCTCTCAGCGCCAACAGTCTAGACAATTTTTTTTAAAAAAAAAACCTGACTTCCTTTTTCCTCAAACTGCAAAATATTCAATAAGCAATAAATGTTTCGATAATAACTCCGACATCTGCCAGGAACATGTTGCAAACTACCACAATTAGAAAGCAGTATTTTGGGGTGGGTGGTTGTGTGTGTGTTTTTTTTTTTTTTTTTTAAGGAAGAAAACAGGCTGTACAAATCACAGAAAGCATATGGACGTTTTTACAGTACATATGTATGTATGTGGAGATATTACCTGAATACTTTACAAAGCAGGAGAGAAGATCATGGTAGCCAAAGAGCTCTTCCTTATTTCTTGCCTTGCCCCGGGATTACAACCATCAAGTGGTAGCTACAACCCAGAACACAACCTGGATTCATTTGTTTCAGTGCTATTGCCATTTCTTCAGCCAAACTTGGTTCTGGCAAATTTTGAAGGTTTTCCTGCTCCCAAGTGTATATCTCAAAGCCCAATGGTTGTGGATTGATGTCCAGTCTTTGCACGCCCTCTGGTGGTCACTGATAGAATGACAGTCCGATTGCTCAAGCAGGAAGTGATACTCAAAAAAGGAGATTTGTCTTTGGTAGTGATACAGTTTAAAATTAGGAATGGAAGGCCCTCTGATTTAGTGGTTAGCTGAGGCCATAAAGAACCAGGGTGAACAATTCAGTAATAATTCAACACACAATATGGATGGTTTGGAATGTAATAACTTTGTTGAGACATAGCTGGCCGAGCAGAGCCTGGGCGGGGAATGTTTAAAGATCCTTTATCTGCCTTTTGCTCCCTAGAAGAATTGAGATATAGTTAAATAATAAATATACCTGTTTATTCAGTTACAGTTTTGTACCAAAAAGTTTGACAAGATTACCTGTCCATTCCTCTGTACCAACGTTGGTATTCAAATTCTTTTACTACCGGTTCCATGGGCGTGGCTTGGTGGGCATGGCTTGATGGGCGTGGCAGGGAAAGGACACTGCAAAATCTCATTCCCTCCCCACCCCACTAACCTGCTTTCCAGCTCTGTTCTCCTGTGCAGGGCAACAAAAGAAGACCCAGCCAATCAGCTGGGACTCGGGAGGCAGAGAATAGATGGGGGCGGGGCCAGTCAGAGGTGGTATTTGCCGGTTCTCCAAACTACTCAAAATTTCTGCTACCGGTTCTCCAGAACTGGTCAGAACCTGCTGAATACCACCTCTGTGTGAGACCATTTAATTAAGATTTCTTCAATATAAAAAGGAAGTAGAACGCTATAAAAATTCCTGTAGGGCTTCTAACTTAGTGATCTGAGCAGAAACTTGAGTAAGATTGACTCAACCCATTATACACAGTTTAATACAGTCAGGTACCTTCTAGATTTAATACTGGGGCTACCTCAGAGGAAGTAAGAGAGGTACTATGGTATGGAGGTTAAGGGATTGATCTAGAACTGTGGTAACCTTAGTTCTAGCTCACCTCAGTCATGAAAGCTCTCTGGATGACTTTGGGCTATTCTACCAGCCGCATCTACTCCATAGGTGGCTGATGGTTGCTGGGATAATGGGATAGAAGCAAACACTGTAGCTCCGCCATGAGGAGCACATGCCTGACACTAGTAACCATGGAGGAACTTGAAGACTTTCTATCATTGCTGTAACTATCTCATTTACAGCTGGGGAGAAATGAACTCTTGTATTTCAATACCGTATACATTTCTGAAGAAAAATTCACATGGAAAACGTTCTTAATCCCTCCATCAGTTGTACAATGAAATATCTGCTTTAGCTTCCAGATTCTGTTTGATGTTTTGCTGTTGGCTGCTTCTACCTGTTCGGATCATCCACCTGTGCCGGAAGAGTTTCCTTTCGCTCTCTTTCTGTTTCCACAGCCGGGCCAGCTGTGCAGCGTTGTGTCCTTCATTGTCCTCATCACTGACCCTGGCTCCGCCATCAAGGAGGATACTGATACATTCAACCTGGCCTGAAGTGACAGCAGCGTGGAGGGCTGTCCTACCCAGAGGCGTTTTAAGTTTCGCATCAGCGCCTGGAAAGGAATAGAAGACATATATCTGGGATTCAGTAAGGTCGGGTTTAACATTTGTTTCATATAAAATGCAGCCAGAGATAGAGTCTCTTTTATCAAGATCAAGTGAGGTACTAATGCCACTCTATAAAGCCTTAGTAAGACCACACCTACAGTACTGCATCCAATTTTGGTCACCACACTATAAAAAAAGATGTTGAGGCTCTAGGAAAAAGTGCAGAGAAGAGCAACCAGGATGATTAGGGGACTGGAGGCTAAAACATACAATGAACGGTTGCAAGTACTCAGCATGGTTAGTCTAGTGAAGAGAAGGACCAGTGGAGACAGTGCTCTAATATTTGAGGGGCTGCCAGAGAGGAGGGGCTCCGGCTATTTTCCAAGGCACCCAAAGGCCAGACAAGGAATAATGGATGGAAACCGGTCAAGGAGAAATTCAACCTAGAAATAAGAATAACTTTTCTGACAGTGAGAACAATCAACCAGCGGAACAGCTTGCCTTCAGAAGTTGTGGGAGCATCATCCCTGGAAGCTTTCAAGAAGAGACTGGACTGCCTGCCATCTGTCAGAAATGGTGTAGGGTAGCCTGCTTGGGCAAGGGGTTGGACTAAAAGACCTACAAGATCCCTTCCAACCCTGTTGATCTGACAAAGATCTGTTATCCTCAGAGGACACATTTCTCATGCTCCATCGCTGGAGGCTTTTAACAGACCAGACAGCCGCTTGTCTAAAATGGTATAGGTCTCATGCTCAAGCAGGAGGTTGGACTAGAAGACCTCCAAGGTCCCTTCCAACTCTGTTATTCTATGTTCTAGCCTGAGATGTTCTTTCCTCTTAAGCAGAGGTTTAAGTTGTCCGTGTCGTCACTGCCACACAACGGGTCTAGCTACACTGGCTTGGTCCTTATCGCTCTGCGTATCGTCTGAGGCAGCCCTGAAGATGTTGGAAGTTGGGCAGTTCTGGGCTCCTGAAAGAGAGGCTGGATCAGCTACAGGCAGAACTGATTTGCCACATGGCCAGCTGGGAGGAGGGGTTGGTTTGAGAAAGGAAAGTTCCAAAGCCTCTTTTGGAGACAGACGTTTTTGAAGATGCCCATCTTGGAAGCCCTAAGCATGAAAACAGAAATTTGTTTAATATACATATACAAATGAATCTGGCTTCTTCCCCATTATCAGGTCGCAAAAGGTGACACGACCCCGGGACACTGCAACGGTCACAAATATGAGTCCATTGCCAAGCTTCTGAATTTTTATCATGTGATGCTGCAACAGTCATAAGTGTGAAAAATGGTCATTTTTTCAGTGCTGTTTGGTCACTAAATAAATGATTGTAATTTGAGGACTACCTGCGTAGAGGGAAAAATCAGCATGGACTATATTATGGGAGTCTTTCAGAACTCAGTACGCTACCATTTTGGAGCAAAAATTCCACTGCCTTTGTGTGGCCTCTGTGAGCAGTAATAAACAAAGCCACGAATGCTCGATGCGCTAACCAGTCGTTCCTCTTTTCTTCCGTCATTAGCTTCGAATTTGCAGTGCTGAACCCGGAGGTCTGTGTAACTCCTACGGTTTGCAACTGGCAACAAAGAAGCAAATGTTAAGGGCTCCGTATTGAGAAGCAGGCAAAGGAAACATAATACCCGCTGTCGGGTAGTTCTCGACTTGCAACTGTTCATTTAATGACTGCTCAAAGTTATGACGCTCTCAGAAAAAAATAAAGATTTACAACTTGGCAATTGGACTGCAAAGGTTTTGTCGCCGTTCGAGGAGACACTGCCAGTGTGTTTTGAGTTGTCAATTCAAAACACACTGATGATATCTCCTCAAAGGGTGATGAAATGTTTGCAAGCAAATTGCCAAGTTCAAACCAGCAGCCTAACTACCAATCCGAGCTAATAATATTCAAACACATTTCATGATTTACAACTTTACTCGCACCGCTGTAAAATTGGGTCCAGTTCAAATTACAATCACAGTTACTTATAACAGAAATAGTAATTCTGATCCCAACTGTGGTCATAACTCAAGGGCTACCTATAAATAAGTCCCTTGTGATCTTCTCTATTTACAGTTGTGAGATTTTCTGTGATCTTCTATTTAAGGACTGGTAATCCACAACTTATGACCACAATTGAGCCCCAGATTTTTGTTGCTAAGCATGATAGTTGTTAAATGATCTCTCCCCCCCCCACATTTTATGACTTTTCTGTAGAAGATGAAACGACTGAACCCGAGGGAGGGGTCAAACACATCATCAGTCATGAGTTCCTGTGCACCCACAAGAGGTCAAAGTCCAGCCTACCTTGAATTCCTTCTATTCTTATCTCCCGCTAATTTCTCTTGACCATCAGTAGTTCAGATTCTTGAAAGGAGCTTAAGCTTGCAATAAATCTTTATTCCCATTTGAACTGCCTGAATCCCCTGATTTCCTTAGCACTTGCCACTTTCTTGCCATAGTTCTTAAGTGAATCACTGCAGCTGTTAAGTTAGTAACATGATTGTTAATTGAGCCTGGCTTCCCCACTCTTCGCTTGTCAGAAGATTATGAAAGGTGATCACATGACCCCTGGACACTGCTACCGTCATAAATATGAGTCAGTTGCCAAGCATCTGAATTTTGATCACGTGACCATGGGGATGTAAGTGTGAAGAACGGTCGTAAGTCACCTTTTTCATCACCGTTATAACTTCGAATGATCACTGAATGAACTATTGCAAGTCGAGGATTCACCGTATCTAATCCTGATTTATTTTCTGAGGTAACCAAAACATTCAGATAATTTTACTTCATTTTGGTGCCTTTTGTTTTGATTTGTAAGGTGTCTCAAAACCTTAAAGTAGCCAACCAAGGCTGTCTACATCTCTGAGGGACTGTCCAGCTGGGTAAGATTCCTTTTAACACTTCAGTTTTGAATGTTGATAATTTCAGAAGAAAGATTTCTTTTGGAGCCTGGGATGGTGATAAGGCGCCTTTTATGACATGCTTTCCCACCTCCAGGCTGAAGGGGAAGGATGAATATCGCAGTCTGGAAAGGAGAGAAGGCTCTCCCAGCACCTCAGAGGCCAGCCATGAGGGAGAGGCCTTCCTTAACATTATTGTTGTGTTACTTTCTGTTATCCTCTGTTATGTCATGTTCTATTGTTGTGAAGTTACATCGTGTTATGATGTGGTGTTGTGATGTTACATTACATTACATTACAATTTTACTCCATTAATTTATTTGATTTTACGAGTTTTATTGTTTTAAATTGTGGTTTTATATGTTGTAAGCCACCTTGAGTCGCCATGGCGAATAGGCGGCAATACAAATAAAATAAAATCAAATAAATAAATAAATGTGAGCATTCAGAACCACAATAACCAAGATTTCTGAAAGCAAATTATTGGAATATTGTTTACTTCTTGATTGTTGATCTGATGTTAATCTTGGTGTTAATCTATGTTCATCTGGGTGTTGATTGCTGGTGGTGAGGTCCTTTTTGTTCCCATTGTGACTTGATGATTGTCTCTTTGGAATGATATGTAGATGTTGTTTGTGTCTATGTTTCTATTGATGATCAATTTGTCAGCTTCCAGGAATGTTCTAGCAGTGTGGTTCTCAACCTTTTCTTCACCACAGACCCCCTTTAAATACCCTTTGTGGCCACAGACTGTGACCACGGACCCCCCAAGACTTAATTCAAGATTTAAATCATCACATTTCTTCAATCCTTCCTGGATCCTGTGACAATATTGTGGCGTCCCCAGGGGTCCACAGACCACAGGTTGAGAACCATTGCTCTAGCGTTTTTGGTATTATGCCAAAATTTAGCTCTTTCTCACCTTTTACCACTGAAATATTCCTTACCTCAAAGGAAGCCCTTCAAAAATCACTTGCTGTAGTTTCTGTAGAACAGCATGAAGTACTTTTTAAAACTTTCAAACTAACCTTCTTGATCTTTCCACTTGCAGCTGCAGCCACCAATTGTCCCCAAGAATCTTCTGGCCAAATTCGCATAGTAAGCATTCCTCCAGGGACAATTTCATGTTTCCTCAAAGTAGACTCATCCTCAAGATCTGCTGTAGAAGCAAACTGGAAGTAGTAGTAGTAGTATATCCTGGGTAGGTTTAAAACACTACAAGCCAATAATATTGTGTTTTTAAAAAAACAATTCCTATGAGCTGCAGAGTCCTTGATGCTCTCTGGTTTGTTTGCTTGCAAACATTACATTACTGAACTAGGTAATGAGTGATTAACTAATCAGCTAGACTAGAAGATAAACATTTCTAAATAAAATAACCTGATTTGACTTAACAATGAACCCAGATTTCATTAACACAGAATTTGGGAGTACCTATGCACTATACAGGTTTTTTTTTAAAGTATATCCAAACCTGGTCTTCTATGATATAATATAGCTACATATTATAACCATTTATTTTTATCATTTATGCTGGAGACCTTGTGGACTAATAACCCTTGAAACTGTCCAATATTCAGGAAAAAAATTCCTGGCTCAGCCAGTCAGACATTACATGGAGGATTATGACACTGTGGTAAGACATAGCTGCCACATAGACAAGAGCGCTCACCTTCATCCAGATACTGAATTCGCTGAAAATTCACTGGGATCCCAACATAAAGCTCAAGTCGATTCTTCAGTTTACCAATACTTAAGTCCCGGTGACATTCAGGTAACGAAAATAATTCATCAGATTCAATTATTTGTAACTTGATATTGAAGAGCCGTGACTGCGGAGATAAAAGGTCTCCTAAACGCAAATGTCGTTGCCATAATGTACGTGAACTCGTTGCAGTTCTGGTTTGGGGATTTGTGCTAAGTGTCAGTCTTCTTTTGCTTTGCATTCTGCGAACAAGGCAGCGCGCGCTAGATTCTTTCCACCTGAGAATCTCCGTAGACACTTTCCACCTGAACCAACGATGTCATGACTGAAGAACAATGCCTGGTCAGGCAAGTCACTAGAACGTAGCCAATGTGATGTCATGATGTAGCTAGGACACACACCTGGAAAGTTTCCACCTGAGCGATCAAACTTCTTACAGCAAGCATTGGTAAAAGAAATACATGATTTAAAACCCCAATAAGCTGATAAAGGGTCCTCAAAGAATCAAGCTCAAGTCAGCTTTCCTCCCTAACGCGGTATAGCAATAGCACTTAGACTTACATACTGCTTTATAGTGCTTTACAGCCCCTCTCTAAGCGGTTTACAGAGTCAGCATATTGCCCCCCAACAATCTGGGTCCTCATTTTACCCACCTCGGAAGGATGGAAGGCTGAGTCAACCTGGAGCCTGATGGGATTTGAACTGCCAAACTGTAGGCAGCTGGCTGCAGAAGTAGGTTGCAGTACTGCACTCTAACCACTGTGCCACAGAGGCTCTATCATCATCATCATATATCCTATAGTAATTAGCCAGTTTGGTCTAGCGGTTAAGATACCAAGCTAGAAATGAGTTCTAGTCTCATCTTAGCTGTGAAAGCCAGCTGGGTGACTCTGGGTCAGCCCCTCATCAGCCCAACTCAACTGACAGGGTTGTTGCTGTGGGGAAAATAGGAGGCAGGAGTACAGGCAGTCCTTGACCTTCAACAGTTCATTTAGTGACTGAAGTTATGCCAGCACTGAAAGAAGTGACTTATGACCATTTTTCACACTTATGACCATTGCAGCATCCTCATGGTCACGTGATCTGCATTTGGATGCTTGAGAACTGTCTCACGTTTACAATGGTTGCAGTGTCCGAGTCATGTGATCCCTTTTTGCTACCTTCTGGCAAGCAAAGTCAGTGGGGAAGCCAGATTCACTTAACAACCGGGCTACTTAAATACTGCAGTGATTCACTTAATAAATGTGATGAGAAAAAGTCATAAAATAGAGGACAAAACTCACTTAACAAATTTCTTAATTAGCAACTGAAATTTTGGGCTCAATTGTGGTCATAAGTTGAAGACTTAAAAGACTTGAAGGGTTTTCAATTCAATGTATAGAATGCGAAGGATGTGTGTGCTTATTTTCATAGTCATAATGTACACTGAAGATGGTATTTAATTCCATTGTACAAGGTGCAATGACAATAAACGAACTAAACTACCTGTATTAGATGTTTGCCATATTGAGCCGTTTATTTAAAAAAAGTAATAAATGTGGGATATAAATAATATGAAATGCTGATTAATGCTGTGCTGTTTGCATGCTAAATGATGTTCGAAAAGAATATGCAGTAATAAGAGTACATTCAATAAACAGAATTTGATAAAACGGTGGAATTTATTGATATAAATAAGAATAGAAAGTTACATAGATTCTTACAAAATCAGTGGCACATTCAGACCCTATCCAACTATTTGGATTCTAACCACCATTCTTTACAGGTTTAACTACTACAGCAGAATTGCAACTAAAAAGTTGTAACTATGTTGCAACAGATAACACCAGGTTTGATTTCAAAATGAAATCCATGCAGCTTCTGTAAGAAGAGGTGACTATGTATCAGCTCTAACTCACTGTGAGGTTCAATTACTTTTATGCTATTTGAAAAGAACATGTGACTATCCTCAAATGTCCATTAGTGTTTTTTCACCTAGAGTAACCTGTAAGGTATCATCACATCATCAGTTTTTATTACAGGTAAACCGTTTTTAAGACTACCATACTGCACAGATCCCAGTGTTGATTTATAAGTGGGTCTAACAGCAATTGTGAAATGAATGGTGTTGGTGCAGTTCTTTATTACTTAAACCCAAAGCTAATAAACTGAATTGTGAAAATAAATGGGGAACCAAAGCAAGTTGGAGTGTCCAGAATTTTTCATTCCTCTACTGCATGCAACTATAGTTTGAAAACATTCTACAAAATTTTTTAACGAAAATTGTTTATATTTTTTTTTTAAATCCTCAGATCTAGGTGTTAATTATTAATGAAAAGTTTGATTTGTCATTTCAGTAAAAAATTTCTGCCATTTACTCATGCATAAATGCCAATTAAAAAAAAATCATGAAAACTACGGCAACAACCTCCACACGTATTTTTGATATTTAGTTGGATAGTGTAGGAAATAATTCTAATCTAAAATTAACATGGCCATCAAACAACCGTCTAAACAGCAGACTATATATACAGTTCTTTTCAGACATTTCTACATGCATTCAAAAACATGGTGATGAAAAAAATGAACTTTTTACAGAAGCAAAAATTGATTTTTTTTTAGAAAAATCTTAACTATTAAAATATTTGTAGGATACAAGCGTTAGAAAAAGATAGTGAAACTACAAAAGAACTGTCACTGCAGAGTAACTGCAGACATTAAAAAATCATTTGCATTGAAGAGGCATTTTGTTTAAAACTTAGTCAAACACTTAAATATAGAATCAGCTTGCAGAATTTAGTTTACACATTTTTATACCGAAATACCAAAGACATATTTTTAGATGTTCAAAAAACATTTTAGAAACTTGCAAAGTAAATAAGATTATTATAAAATCTAAAAACTGTTTTGCAACCTGGAACACAATCTTTCATAGCATTGTGTCCAAAATGTGTTAAACAATTCTAATAAATTAAATCATTGTCATTTTTTTTTAAAAAAAGACACAAACAGACAATACACAGGACAACAACTTATCGTAACAAGGACATTTAAGATATTAGCTGAATAATCAGGCTTGCAACAAAGCATATTTTACATATTTTCTAAAGTGATTCTACTACGTTTATCCCAAAATTAAAATCTTTCTTATAGATTTTTGGGATTAATAACCTCATTTCTATATCAATACACAATTTAAAAATGTCTTAAGAATATTGTTCCGTAACTAAAAATAAAACCATTAACTCAAGCAATGATCATTTATTTCTGTGAATGATTCCTAGGAGATGCCTATGTCATATATATTTTTGTTCTGCCAAACAAATCATGCTGTAAGAGGGGTTGTTTTCAGGGGGTTAGTTCTTACACTAGTACATATAGTAAATTCTTTGTATAATTTAAATGTTCGTATCTATCTAGAGCTAGCGGACTCACAGTATAATCTTTAAATTGGGAAGGTTATGTCCAGCAGCTCTCACCAGTCCAGTGTTTTTCAGCCTTGGTAACTTTTAAATATGTGGACTTCAACTCCCAGAATACCCTGGCCAGCGAGTCCACATATCTGAAAGTTGCCAAGATTGGGAAACACCTCACAGACTGAGTTTCATTGTTTTTCCAAATCTCTTGCATGTATGACTGTATTTTAACAATATAAAATCAAGATAAACATTGATCCACCTCTTTCCCTTTCCTTCCCCCCCTTATTTATTTTTTCCCCATTTTTATCTTGTCCAAAGCAATAAGAAAAAAACTATTTTTTTACTCTATTCATAGCTTCAGCAAGAAGCTCAGGGATCAAGGTTGGTCTAAACCAGGGGTGTCCAACCTTGGCAACTTTAAGACTTGTGGACTTCAACTCCCAGAATTCCTCAGCCAGCTTTGCTGGCTGAGGAATTCTGGGAGTTGAAGTCCACAAGTCTTAAAGTTGCCAAGGTTGGACACCCCTGGTCTAAACAGTATGACTTCATATGCACATAGAGAGATCAGGACATTTGTCTAAGTGGAGATCCTCCACACTAAGTGGAAAGTTGTTTCAGAAGGTCTCCCGATCTTCAGAAATAGCTGATCGTGGAATATATAATTAGGGGGAAATCTGCAAAATCCAAAGACTATACAGATCGCTAGATAAAAAATACTTCATACTGAATTTTCTGTCACTCTTGAAAAGAAGAATAGCCCCAGTCCAGACATTCAATTCTTGGAATTTCAAACTTATGCTAACTCCTATCCCAAGCTTCTTTCTCCCTTGGGAAAATTCTAATTTCCTTCAGCAAATGTTGAGAAACTCCCCAAAATAATGAAATCTAACAGTTTATAAGCCCGAGCATCAAACCGTCTCCTATGAAATATACCCTAGAAAATATGTAAGGATTTCTTCAGATGTAGCTGTTTCAAAACAGGAGGTTTCATCAGAAGACATACCAGTACCAGTCAAAGATAGAGGTGAATAGTTCATTTAATTTCCCACACTCTGCTAAAATTCATGAAACTGTCTGCTATCATCTTAAAGAGAACATTAATCTGTACTTTTACTTTTATCTTTTTTTCAAGTTACAGATTTGTTTTCTTAACTCTTTACCAAACAGCACAATTTCATGGTTTAAATAATGTAATACCATAAAATGGGGATGGCCGTGGTTCAATTAAGAGCAAAATAAGCAAGTGGCTCATATATTTTAAGTTCACCAACGATGCTCTTAGTTTTAGTCATACCAAGCATTGTCTTGGTTTGTCACTGTAACTTGAGTCAGTGTATTTAAAAAGGCATATTCTTAGTTTGTGGAATGATATTTAAGCTGCAAATATGCATGAGCTCACATAACCATATGAACATATAACTGGATGTTTGATAGAGATAAGCATTACTCCTCATGTTCATGAAAGAACATAATTATATTAAAAAATTAATAAACAAGTATTCCCTATCAAGGTGGTATGTACACAAAAGGACAAACATGTTTCTCACTTTAATAACAGAATTAAGAACATGGCCTTTTCTTGTGAATTATTTCCTTGATAGAGTCCTCTTCCACCAAGTTGGTTAGTAGTCATAGCAGGAACTTGTTAGCTGAATAATAATTTCATAGACTACATGCACAAAAAAATGTTAATTTTGTTTTTCAAGTAACGTGATATGCATGTTACTGAGTTTTGGTTTGATGGTGGCAAAAAACGAAACGTCTTGATCTCTATCTGCTTGGAGAATCAACACAGTCTCTTCCACAGCATCCAGATGAGGATTCCCAACACTTCTAAAATATGCTAAGAAATTAATATGAGAATATTATTCAGTATCAAAGCATTCATTTACCTACTTTTAAACAGTGGGGTCTCATATAAAACGAACAATAAAATGAAAGTGAACAATCAAAAGGAATAGGAAATGAAAATATTACTCAAAGTCTTTACAGCATGGAAAAACATATAGATGTTCAGGTTATTAAAGCCTACCAAATTCCCGGTAAGTAGAATAGAATAGAATAACAGAGTTGGAGCAAACCTTGGAGGTCTTTTAGTCCAACCCCTTGCTTAGGCAGGAAACCCTATATACCATTTCAGACAAATGGTTGTCCAATCTCTTCTTAAAAACTTCCAGTGTTAGAGCATTCACAACTTCTGGAGACAATTTGATCTACTGATTAATTGTTCTAACTCTCAGGAAATTTCTCCTTAGTTCTAGGTTGCTTCTCTCCTTGATTAGTTTCCAACCATTGTTTCTTGTCCTGCCTTCTGGTGCTTTGGAGAATAGCTTGATTCCCTCTTCTTTGGGGCAGCCCCTGAGATATTAGAACACTGCTATCATGTCTTTTTATCAAACTAGACATACCCAGTTCCAACAACCATTCTTTTTATGTTTTAGCCTCCAGTCCCCTTAATCTCTTCTCTGCACTCTTTCTAGAGTCTCAACATATTTTTTACATTGTGGCGACCAAAACTGGATGCAGTATTCCAAATGTGACCTTACCAAGGCATTATAAAGTAGTATTAACACTTCACACGATCTTGATTCTCTGTTTATGCAGCCTAAAACTGTGTTGGCTTTTTTGGCAGCTGCAGCAAAAAAGGGGCAAGCTGAGCCATTTAGAGACAACTCCACAACCTTGCTACCACTGACAATTTTATTCTGTACCACAACTGAGGCATTCCACTTTAAATATATCAGGGTCAGGATAACCAATAAGCATATCTGCACTTACAGATTCAACAGGTCAATGGCAGAATACACACTTGCAATTAGGAAGATCACAGATAAAATGATGGCTTCTGATGATGACTTTTTTGTTTTTCAAATTTGACTCTTTGCCGAGATCGTGGGAGGCCGGGTTATAATAGGGGATTGTGGGAGGCCAGGTTATAATAGGGGAAATTATTTTTGTGTGGGATCTTTTGCTTATTGTGAAGAGTTTAGAGTCTTTAATTTTTATTTATTTATTAAATTTCTACACTGCCCATGTCACCAAACTCACTCTATATGCACAATGCATAAACAAAAAATAAAAACTTGAGGCAAAGCTGGAAACATTCTTCTCTTGAAATTCCAAAAAGTAATTGCTAATCAGGATCAACAATACTGGAGTTAGATCACGGGTGTCAAACTCATGGTGTCACATTTGCTGTCATTGCAATGGTTTCCCCCTTTGTGGAGGTGGGGTGGGTGTGGCCTGCGCATGATGCATCCGGCCTACAGGCCACCAGTTTGACACCCCTGGGTTAGATGAACCAAATTCTAATTCACATTAAGAGAGCTCAGCTTGGCCAGGTGAGTCTAAGCAACTCACATAACCATCAATTTCTGGTAGAAGGAGAACACAAGGCAGCAATGCTATGGCATCTGAAACCCATGTAATCCTTTTGTTCTTAAGTTTTGCATTATCTATATTGAAAAACTGTAGGCGCTTCATCATTGGAGGTTTTTAAAGAAAAGATTGGACAGCCACCTGTCTGAAATGGTTGGACTAGAAGACCTCCAAGGTCCCTTTCAGCTCTATTCTGAGTACATAATTTTAAAGACAACCACCTAGTAGTGCATATTAGCACTGCCTCCAAAAGGACTAAACATACCTTTCTCCAATAATGTTTGCCTCAGTGCTTTGGCAAGCAAAACCCGTACATTTGGCACAGGATCAGAAGCTAGGCTTAGAAGGCTGGGCAACAGGTGTTCAACAAACTGGTCCACAGGCATGCATTCTTCTTCAACTACTGCCTTTAATCATAAAACAGGAAAAAGCACTACAGATAGTCCTCAACTTACCACAGTTCGCTTAGAGACCATTCAAAGTTATAACAGGCACCCAAAAAAGTGACTTATGACCATTTTTCGCACTTATGACCATTGCAGCATCCCCATGGTCATGTGATTTACATTTAGATGCTTGATAACTGATTCACATTTATGACCGCTGCAGTGTCCCAGGGTCACGTGATCCCCTTCTGCGACCTTCTGACAAGCAAAGTCAATGGAGAATCCAGATTCACTTCACAATTGTTACTAATTTAAGAACTGCAGTGATTCACTCAACAAATACGGCAAGAAAAGTTGTAAAATGGGGCAAAACTCACTTAACAAATTTATCTCGCTTAGCAACATAAATTTAGGGCTCAATTGTTGCTTGTAACTTGGGGACTACCTGTATTTAGAGAGGATCAAATGAACTGATATGGACCATTGCAATTTTATATGAACTTTGCTAAAATCTAGTTGCAAATAAATGTATTACTGTAGCTAAAAGTTAATGATCTTTCTTATGAGACACTGCCTTTAATTAAAATAAAATACATATTTTAATCACTGACCAAGCTAATGTTCATAGATATAACAATTGTGAAATGCTATGTACTCCCTTGTGTATCTATTCAGTTTCAGCATGTCAGACAGATTGTAGACATGGGTAACTACATGGATTTTACATGAGATTTGAACAATGGCTGTTTCTTGAAACATGCTAACAGGTCTTTTTTAGATGTGCTAAAGATGCAAAACAGACGGATACTCTACTCAGCAGTTACATCCAAAATAGCTAAATTCTTGCTGATCTTTACAGAGAACTTTTGTCGATCTATGCATTCTAATATGTGCACATTGCAAGTCAAATATTTTGCTTCCTCAAACTTCTAAAAATAGCCTAAAAAGCAGAACACAGTCCATTCCATTGACAGATGATACAACACAGTAGTGGTACTGAGTGTTCAGTAATACTAATACTGAACAAACAAAATGGATGAAATTGATTATAGCTATAATGCTTAATAGTACAATTACATAAAAAATAATTAGACATAGAACAAGGAACCAAAGACTTCCTTAACTTTGTTCAGCATCATGCAAGGTATAAAAGATAGCACATACCACATGAGAGACAGGTTAGCTTTTGATCCATCTGATACTCAGAAGAAAGTGTTATCTTTTCTGCAAACAGTTTTGATATTCACACAACCTTATATCAAATCCAGTTCACATGATATTAATGCAAAAGAGCTTAGGTTGAGGAACAGTAAACATAGGCTATTTGGTTTTATTTAAAAAGTTATGTGGCATTTTGTTTAATGAAATACAGACCTAACTTCAATGCATCATAATTTATACAATAGCAGCTATGGGAAGCTGTTCCAACTCCTGTAGCATTCACAACACCCACAGAAACTATGAAATGAGGAGTTATTAAGCTACGAGTTGACAAATTAGCCTTACAAAGCCAAAGAATAAATCACTTGGTACCACATGAATTTCCTTCCAAAAATTTTGTCTAGAAATGTAAGAACTTAATTTTAAAAAAATAAACAGCCAAAGAGTGATTGCCATTGGTAAGCAATGCAGACATGTATTATCATGCTTTCAGATCACAATGTTTAGCAACATAAATTCCCATCATAAGTTAAGGACTACCTTACGATATAAATTAATCTTCCCTAAATAAGCTAGTGAGAAGAGAATTATAGAAGGAAAAAAATCACTTGCTTTATCAGGTATGTCCCTGATTATATTCATACGCTGAAAATAACCTCAGAAGTACATGAAAGTGATTTTTCCCCCCTTCCTATCAACAGTGTCCAATTCTCAGAAAATCCCTGGGCAACTCCCTGCATTTTTCTTGGCAAGGTTTTTTAGAAGTAGTTTGCCACTGTTTCCTTCAAGGCTCTCATCTTGGTTATATACCTGAGCCTAGATAATCAGAACAAGTTTCCTTGAGATACCTTTCATGTTTTAAAGTTACGGGTTCTCTCCTCAAATTTCAAATCAAATTTCTCACGCAGGGGACTTAGGATATGATTAGCTTTAATAACAAAATTATATCAGGTAGCTCGGTTCTTTGCTCACATCACAGACACCACAAGAAGCAGACTCACCTGGCAGATGAAAGCAAATGCTTGTCGACCAACCCACTTGGAACAGTGGCGAAATCTCATAATCAACTCATTAATGAAATTTAATCCCAGAGAAGTTGCATTGTATGCATAGAACTTCTGCAGTATTGCTACAGCCTGCAAAAATACCAAAGAATCAAGAAGGAGCAGTGACAGCAGTGTAATAAAATACAATTCCCACAGCAAGTATCACTCATTACACATTTGTTTCCTGTGAATCTCTATAAATAAATATAATTATTATGAACTTTGAGGGGGGGGGAATGCTGAAATAAGTTTCTAGCATTTAAAAGTAGACTTGTTAAGCCAAATGGCTATATCATGTAGAACAAAAGGAGATAAAGGCTGGTGCTTTACCAATTTGAAGGAGATCCACCTGACTTCAGAAACTTTATCTGAACAGAGTGTTAGTGCAATATGTCTTAAGTGGTCGAACACATCATTGGGATTATAAAGTTCAAGTATCAAAATGAGCTGCCTAAAAGAAAAAGAAAAAAGAATTAATTATATATGATCTAGCTTTTAGTTGAAAATACAGATAAGTCTGGAAAATAACACTATTAAGGAATATCATTAGGAACTCAGCATTTTGCAATGGCTTCTACCATACTTTCTGCTTGAAGAATCAATTATGATCTGCAAGCTGCCCAGAGTTGCCTTAACAGCGAGATGGGCAGCGTGTGTGTGTGTTTGTGTGTGTGTGTGTGTGTATGTGTGATATATGTATGTATGCATGTATGCATGCATATATATTTTAATGGATGGAAAGGTGGGTGGGTGGTTGAATGAATGAATGAACAATTTTAAGATTCTTTAGGTTCTTGAATTATATTCTCCTTACTGCTGGTTATATATATATTTAAATTTTGTAGTTTTCACTGATGAAATACCTGTAACTCAAAATCAAGCTTGAAAACTCTTAACAACACTGAGCTATATATATTCATTGTTATTGCAAGAAATATATGGCCATGCTTGTGCCATATGGGCACCTACTAATAAATACATTTACCAAGTAATTGACTACAGTAATTTGAGAAACTAATGTAATAGGGCAACACTGACATAAAAGAAAATGTTACAAGGTTTGGCCACTAGATGTCAGCGATGTTACAATATGTTACACCAACAAAATACCTGTAGTAATATTCATTTGCAGTCAATACAAAATTAACCGAATTATGCAACAGTAGCACCAAATGGAAGGAAGATACTTGTTTCAGTTACAAAATCTGTATTTGTTTAGCTTCACACAACGGAATTCAATGGAATTTTTTTGTTTCTTTGAATTTTGCCAAAAAAAAGAGAGATAAAATAAAATTTGTTGCTCTAGTTGTAATTTATTAGTCTTTATTAATAATTTATTTATTATTGTCTTGTGACATTTGGCAATTAATAATTCAGTGTTGACTTATCAATGGAGGCTATTCAAGAAGTCTTGGGCCACCATGAGAACAGAACACATCCAGGCCCCACACATCACCCCATACTGGACAAGAAATGTGACATTGCCAGCAATATCTTCTGAAAAATGCACTCTGAGGGGATTAAATTTAGTTGGTGGGATGGTCCTGTAGTTAAACCAGCACATTTAATTGCATCTGGATAACTGCCGATGGCCTGAATATTAGTACACTATAATCCTAATGCTGAGCACATGCTAACATGCAGGCCATTGCATTCTAGAGCAATTGCAGTTTCTGTGAGGCCTCCGAGGGCAGCGCAATGTCAAGCGCATTGCAGTAGTCCAGGCAAGTACTGAGGACAGCATATGTCACTGTGGCAACGTCCTCCTACTCAAGGCAGGGGTGAACTGGCAAGGGAGCCCAAGCTGGGCAAAGAGCCTTATGGACGTAGCCTCCACCCATCTCCAGCAATAGCTATCCAAGACGACCCCCAGTCACACAATTGCTCCCACAGGGACAGGCCTCCTCCCCTGAGAGACGCCACTGGAGCTAACTCAGGGCCACAGGGAACAAATAGCAACTTCATCTCGCTTGGGGGTTCAGCTGAAGCCTGTTTTCTTCCATCCAGGCCCTAAGATTCTCTAGGCCAGGGGTGTCCAACCTTGGCAACTTTAAGACTTGTGGACTTCAACTCCCAGAGTTCCTCAGCCAGCTTTGCTGGCTGAGGAACTCTGGGAGTTGAAGTCCACAAGTCTTAAAGTTGCCAAGGTTGGACACCCCTGCTCTAGGCACTGGGACAAGATCTCCTCAGCATCTTCATCTGAGCCTGGGATAGTGATCTCTGATTGAGTATCATCAGTGTATATTGATGATTCTATTCCCCAAACTGTTGGATGACCTATATCCAGCAGCTTCATGTAGACATTAAATGTTTTTTTTTTTTTTTGGGGGGAAAATCAGAGCAGCAGCAAGGCCAATTTTTCTTCTCTTTTCTCCCTCCACCCACCCATGCCAACTGACTGGAATAATCCACTCAGGAAGGAGCAAAACTGCTGAAATTAATACCTCCAATCTCCATTTCTCACAGATTGTCCAAGATTCCCTGGCTGATGGTATCAAAGGCTGCTGAGGGATTTAGTAAGATCAGGAAAGATATTAGATCTCCACCCAGGCCCTTACAAAGAGGGACCAATGCCATTTCAGTCCTAAGCTCAAGCCTGAACACTGAAAAAGGCCCAAGTAATTTGCTTTCTCTGGGATACTGTTTTAATTGTGCTTTCTATGCTTCGAGGTAAATGACACGCCCATCAAAAAATCAAAAATCAAAAAAATCTTAACTTACTCCGCAAGTTCATAACGAAATCGCCAATTTCTGCTATTGTCAGTTACCACAAATTCTTGAAGCTGATAAAGGTATTCGCGTCTTTTTTCAGCATGAAGCAACTAAAAACAAAACGACAAAAACTGTATGTCTGACAATTGATTTTTTCTTTTGTCTAAAGACACACATGACGTTTGATGTTAATCTAGCATGTGTGAAACATGAAAGGCTTATTTCATAGAAATACTTCATTCGCAGTACAGGTAGTCCTCAACTTAATACAGTTCATTTAGTGATCCTTCAAAGTTACAATGGCACTGAAAAAAGTGACAGGTTTTTTTTTCCTTGGTAGGATGGCTACTGAAAAACCTGTCTATATGGGACAGGGATCATTAAACATGCATAAAATCCAGGAATATAAATGTGGGAGAAAGTGCTCTTTCAAATAACCTGGTCTTAAGCCATTTAGAGCTTTAAAGATCAAAACCAACTCTTTAAAATGGGTCTGGAAATGAATCAGCAAAGAACTGATACTACAGATATCCTTTGGGTTACAACCGTTCATTCATCGACCGTTCAAAGTTATGCTTGAGCTGAACAACTAGTATTTAACGAGCCCCTACAGTCACATAATCATGATTTTTGCACACCCTGTTGGCTTTGCATAAGCTGTCAATAGGAAAGCCAACAGAAAACTGGAAACTGAAGGATCCTGGTTTAAGGATCTACGCTATAACAATAGCACTTAGACTTATGTACTGCTTCACAGTGCTTTTATGTGATTTACAGAGTCAGCATACTGCCCCCAACAACCTGGGTCCTCATTTTACCAAACTCGGGAGGATGGAAGGCAGGGTCAACCTTGAGCCAGTCAGGATTGAACTCTTAGAGTGAGCAGTTGTTAGCCCTGCAGTAGTACATTCTAACCACTGCGTCACCACGGCTCTATTCTTATTTAATGGCCTCCAAGGTCCCTTCCAACTCTGTTATTCGGTTAAAGTATCAAGGGCAGGGAGGTTACTCGAACTGCCATCCACTAAGGGATGCAGTCACATCACATCATGCTTTATGACTGTGTCCCTTAGCAATGGCTTTTCTGATCCCAATTCCTGTTGTAAGCCAAGGACTGCCTGTATATATGTTTGTATCAGCCAATCCCAGTGAAGTGAGGTCTCCGGACCATTTCCAAAGCAGACCATGCTCAGCAACTGCAATAATCCAACCAGGAAATTGCCAGAGTATGAATGACTGCAGTGAGGCTGTCTCTAAATCTGGTTCTTTTTCTCAAGTAGGTAAAACCAAACAAATGTGAACTATCCCTACCTTTAAGAAATCATAAAGATGTTTGAGGATTCCAATGCGTACTTCATCCAGATCTTTTAAGAAACCATTGAAAATAGGCACTAAATCGGCTGCTGTTAGCTGATCTCCCAGAATTACAGCCAACTCGTGAATGGAAAAAGCAAGCGTGCGACGGACTTTCCACTGAAAATGGTTCACACAAATGGACAGAACAGTACAGAACACAGTTGAGTAAGTACAATAAGATGAAAAGAATATTTAAACAAGGAAAACCCAATGTATGCAAATTTATAGTGCTACCAAATTGCCAATAAATCTTTTCTCTCAATACTAGAACCAAAGATAATTCAATGGCGCTGAATAGTGGACAATTTCAGATTAGTAAAAGGATAACCTTTTCCACTGAAAGTACTGAAATCCTGATATCTGAATGAAATGGTTGCAAAATTATTATTTTAGTTCATACTGATTATTTAAAAAACAGCAAAATTCTAAAATATATACTTTGCCTGCCGGACAAGGAAACTGATATCTTTGTTAGCTGTAACTGTTCAGTACGTATCTATCTATCATCTATCTATCTATCTATCTATCTATCTATCTATCAATAAATCAAATCTATATTGCCACCTATTCGCTCATGGCAACTCAAGGCAGCTTACAAAATATAAAAACCACATTTAAAACCATAAAACTAATTTTAAAAATCAAATAAATTAATATAATAATAAAATATAATAAAATCAGTATTAGTATTTCTGATGGGATAGGTGCCATTTGGGGGTGGGGGTGGAGTGGGAATTTCAAAAACGTAACATGGACACTTTCACACAATGGCTATTCATGATGGGGCATGATGAGTCAGAAAATGCTAATTTACTGGAAAGCAAATAATTAAGACTATTCCTGCCATAATATGTAACCTTCATCCCCTACCCCTGAATGTTATGTTATTCAGTCTTTTTTTTTTCCTGGGCAGATGTTACTTTTTCTTATTATATTTTCTTCATAGAAGTTTTGGTCCAAAAATTAACTATTTAGAAAAGAATGTGTGTAGCTTAAGGCTGAACTCTGGAGTCCTTGGTTTCACCTAGCTTGGTTATTATTATTTTTTTGTAGACATTTCATTACCCATCTGTGTAATGACATCAATGTCAATGTCAAGTATTGATGATGTTACCTAATTGGGGGAATGAAACATCCGCAAAAAAACTACCAAGTTCAGACAGCACTAAGGACTCCACAATTAACTATTTCCAGGAAACCTGGAAAAATATAGGCTTGGTTAATTTTTTACTACATAAACTAACATTCCAAGTGAAGTAGACATATCTTATTTACCCTTATTAGCCTGATTTACTGTAGCTCTAGCACAGACCAGTGATAAAAGTAAGCCATTTATACACAATATTTGGTGCAATTAGAACCTGAGCAGAGTTCTACTGGATCCATCTACCCCAGCAGTCTATTCTCACAGAGATGGCATTCTGAAGCAGCCATGCTACCATCAAAGCTAATACAAACCCAACAAAAAACATGCAAACAAGGCATCAATTTTTTGAAATATCTATCTTCCTACAATTTACTTAGGGAAGTTACTTAGAAAGGGACTACTTTAAACAAACCAACACAGATTAATAATAAATACTGCATGCTTCTCACACATTTATATGCATAGTTTAAATAACGCAAAGCAATACCGACTGCTTTGTATTTTACCTGTACGTCAGATGCTAAAGTTTCATAGGTGTCCTTCAAACAATGCCAATTTTGCCTGCCAAGTGTTAAGGCCACACCAGGTAGACTGTATGCACAATGTTTCGCAATTTCAGTATCAACTGTCTGTGCTCGAGCAGGGTCTGTCATAGATAAATACTGCTCCAACAAAGGCTGAGGTATAATGTCCTGAAGATTAAAAAGAATAGTAAATTATTGATTGCAATAAATTAAACAAGAGTAAGGCTATACCACTACTAAAAGACACCTGTGCTTTTAGTATAACATTCTATCTCTTCCTCCAGATGGCAACCACATAATGCCAGTAAAGAGGTAAACAATGGGCCAAAAACACTATCAGTTCTGCAATAGGGAATAATCAGCTTCTTCTACACTAAGTCACCTATGCTAAATGTCACACCAGTCTGCAAGGCCAATGAACTAAATAAAAGGAACTGGAAATAAGTTACGAACCAGAAATAGACACATTTTGTGTATATAGTATAATAAAAGTATACATCTTTACAACACAGATGGCAATAGATCAGCTTTTGCTATCTCAGTGTTTGGTTTATATTTTAACATTAGTTATACAACATAGTTACTATATTCTGAAACTAGTACAAGAAATCAATGTATTTCACAAGTAATAAATACTGTTCAAGCCAAACTTTGTTTATTTTTTTACAACAAAATCCAAGGTTGAAGAAAGTTCCAAATAGGATGCGTGAAATATTCAATCTGGGTAAATCTAGATTAAGTATTATGTTTTTTGTAATAAAAGGAGACAAGTATTCAAAATAACCCATATGGCCAGGTTTGAAAATAATGTTTTATCAAGCTTAAATCTCTAGACATAGTAATCAGTCAGTACTGAAGTACAAAAGTTGTTTTAAGAACAGTTTGTTTTAAAATCTCAATTATGACCAGGAATATCAGAAAAATTGGAAACCTGCAATTTTGATTTGTCTTCTTCAAGACGTGGATCATTTTCTTGTGCCTCTAAAGCTTTGTTGACATCATTGTGTTGTTCTTCTGACTTCTGTAAAAGTGCATAATAATAAAATATACAACATCATTAAAATGCATTACAACTGAAATGTAACAAAAAATCAATTTCTATGAATTGAATTACTGTGATCAAAAAATCACGAAGTATCACTGATTTATATTGGTTCTACATTCCACTTAAGCAGAACATTGGGCCAAGAATAGAAAAAACCAATAAACAACCATTTGTTTCATTCGGCTTGGCACAAAAAGCAGAAAATTTCAAGCTTAATATTTATTCTTTTTCCCATGTCAGCATTGAGATGCCATTTTTAATATTTTTCTAATAATTCACTGAAGGTCTCCGAGTGCCCTATCTGCAGGTTATCAAGCTTCCTTTATGTAGGTCTTTGCCAATCTAAGTATTTATTGGGAGAACTTCCAAGGTTCAGTAATTAAAAATAAAACAATTTGAAATCGGGACCTGAGTCATAGAGCAAAAACAATAGTTAAGTAAGAAACCCACATGAATGGATCACTTAATGACCGCAATCGTGGCACTCTGAGTTGTGCTCGTTAAACTATCTTCTATGTTGTTAAGTGAAGTGAAACAGATGCCTACTGGTTTCAGCCTTCCTTTATGCACTGAAGGGGACTCTTCTGAAGGGAGGGGAAGCAATGAGAAGCTTGCATTCTATAAATGTTTTCAAAGATAGTTTCTAGGTGACCGAGGTTTCTGCCGTGCAAAATTCTAACTGGAGAGGATGACTCCTGGCTATGGATGTGTCCCATTGGAGAATATGGATTATGATACACCCAGGGGGTGGGGGAAAACCAGGGTCAAGGGTAACAATGAATTATGTGTCTCAGAGTCGGCTACACCCAGGTAATGCCGCATCTTTTAACTCCCAATAAATCCTTTTGGAATTTGGCTCGAGACTCATGATTTAAAGGTTAAGTGTCGGAATCCTGACACTTAGATCTTAGGGATTTGATCTCTGTTTCTATAGCCCATCAGAGGAGTTCCCCTTCCCTCAGCAGGTAGCCCTTTTACTCTTAAAAAGCTGCCTATCAGGAGGGAATTTCAACTACCCAGCAGGTGGCAACAGCTTGCAACTTTTCCTGCCGGCTTCCCCACTGACTTTCAGGAAAGCCAGTAGATTGGAAATGACTAGCTCATGATCGCAGGGCGCTTGGTAATAAAGTGCAAAAAGGTTGCTAAGCATCTAGATTAGGGGTGTCAAACTTGATTGTATTATGTTTTTTGCCTTTGTGAAGCACGGGTGGCCGTGGTCTGCGTGTGACGCATCTGGCCCGCAGGCCGCCAGTTTGACACCCCTGATCTAGATCATAATCATGTGACTATGCGCATAGTGGTGCAACTTTTTGCAATGGCTGGTAGTGCTTTATCAGCTGTAAATTGAGGACTACCAGTAGATAGCTTTTAGATTATCTTTAACATGAGTCTAATTGAGTGAACCTTTCAAGTTGCATTTGCTTTGTCCTGTAATTTTCAATCCAGTTCCCTAAGGGCTACCTGTCTAAAATTCAAAGAAACTAAAATTATGGAAAATGATTGATGAATAGTTGACCATCACCTGTCCTGTCCACAACACATATTTACCGCATTTTTTATTATAGTTGGATCAGGTAGCTCAATCACATCAGCCAGACTTGGCAATGAAGATAAGATATTTACATCTGCTGTTCTGGAAGTACAGACCAAATTTGGAGTGTCTTCTTGATAGGCATCATTAACTTCCACATTCTGCTTGCTGTCACAGCCACTGACAGAATCAAGATGGGCAGCTCTGAGGGCAGCAGACAGTACTTGAACCTGAGCTGATTGAATGGAATAAATCCCATTAAGTTTTCAAATACTGTACCCCATTTTCCAAAATATTAAAAACATATATACTTTCAATAAACCTATGAATAATGAATGAAAATATTTTATACACTGGTTCTTAAACCAGTGAAGGTAGGTTTATTTATGGCTATAGGGAATGTTCAGATCTAGAAATGTTTATAAAGACAGGATGACCTTGGAAGTAACATACAAACATTTGATGGAGGTTCTGCACGTAAGCTGAAAGTGTCTTAAAATCAGAGATCTACAAAGACAGACATAAGAATGACATTCTGAGCACTCTTAGTAGCCATAAAAATATTAAATAGTGAGATTGCCTGCTGAATTAAAAAAAAAACTTAAGATTGGCACTTAAAAATAGTTATTTGGAAGTCACAAGTTGATCATTTGATTTTGTTTTGCTTCATGAAATGATTTATGCTAAAAGCAATTGTGTTGAAGTCTGGAGCTATTATAGATAATTGAGTGGAAAACAAGTGGCATTGATGCTCATTTCATGAAAACATGTCCCCGGTATGAATCATAATATATTAAAACTACACTTGATCAAAACAGATAAAAAAAAGTTTCTTTCCATCCAATAAGATCAGGGTCCCATCAATCAACGTGTGGCACTGGTGGGTCTTAGGTAGTATGACTTCTCCGTCAGGTGGATCAGCCCTTCAAAGATGACAATTCCAATCCTGTTACCCTTCTGAAAGTCATGAAGACTTGGCTATTATTCCAAGTTCTGGAGTTAGAGCATTAACGGAAGTCCAAATTGGTTGTGGGATACGCTCATTAGGCTTCTACTGATTTTTTTTTTCCAGGGCCTTAACTAGTTTTTTCTTTAGTGCAGTGGCCCCCAACCGTTCTAGCTTGGCAGCCTGGCCTGGGGGAGGTGACAGTTGCAAACGCACAGCTCCATTTGTGAGCTTCACATGCGCGTCCTCTACTGTGCTCGCACACGAAGCTCCACTCATGTGAGGGCACTTGTGTTCACCCATGAAGCTCCATTTATATGAGTACCTCCATTTGCATGAGTGGATCTTGCGCTTGCCCATTTTTCCTGTGGCCTGGTTTCAAGGTCATGGACCAACAGTTTAGAGGACTATGGCTTTGTTTTTGCTCCCATCTTTATTTTGAGTGAATATGACAGATAAACAGTCATATAAATGTGTTAAATAGGTAAGTATGTCTGAAGACTGGGAAATTGGTAAGGCATTAGTATGACAAGAGTGGCTGGTTATGTCTGGGAAGAATGAGACTATATGTAGTCCTTGTCTTATGACCAATCGTTTAACAACTATTCCAAGTTACAACAGATTTGCAAATTGGTACTTATGACCAGGCCTTGAAGTGACAACTGCCATCTCCTGTGCCACAATCACATGACTGTATTTAAGCATTTGACAACTGGCTCACATTTATGACTGGATGCAACATCCCATAGTCTTCTGACCGTCATTTGTGATGCTTCTTGCCAGTTTTCAGAAAAATTCAAATGAATGGATTGGTTAACTAGACGCTATTTGTTTAACAGCTGCAGTGATTTGCTTTATGACCATTATAAAAAATGCTTGTAAAATTTAGCCTGGTCAAGTGCTGCCTCAATTTACACCACTGTTTAGATGGTACAAGCAATCAACTCCATTATTTGGCAAATTTAGCCAAACTATCCTTGAGCTGCCTAACATAGGAGTATACAGGTCTACTTTATCATGGCTGTAGAGATGACCAGGACTCTTTTCAACCATTCTTTGCCATCTGCCAGATTCTCACTATCTTCTTTCTGGACCACTGTGCTAAATATGAGAGCATCTGCCAGTTCAGTTAACAGTTGAATCCATACATAGTTGGAATACAAGCCCTATTCTTCCATGGAAACGAATACAGTTTGGAAGCTCGTGCTGAATGGGTTTTGCTTATTAATATTTTTTTTGATGTCTTCTGTGAAAATAAAATATTGGGGTAACCACATGAACAGAATTATAAACCCAAGGGAAAAAATATGGACATTCAGAAGATGGTAAAAATAAAGGAACCCACCACACCAAGTCTGGACATCAATTAGTAGGAATAAGAAGTCACAGTAATTGACACAGCTTGGTAAATCAATAATTTACCAAGCTCAGACAAGAATCAGAGAACAGCACTTGGAGGTAACAAAATTAACTGTTTGCTGCCATGTAGTGTCATATTTGATTCAGCAAACTAATATACCAATGAAAGGCTGAGATGACATAGAAAAGAATGTGTGATGGACGCTAATAAATGATAAAAGGACAAGCTGTACACATCTCTGTTGGAAGAGTCCCAGTTTGCACATGCAAGTATCACCTATGAAGTGCTCCTCTTCTTCCCAATTAGGTTGTACCAGGGCATGAAAATATAAGAAATGTGCATACAAGTATAAGTCCACTAGAGGGACCTGAGTTATGACACTTTATTATAACAAGCATAAAAGGCCTCTTTGGTGTTATTTCTATATTTTAAATGACTTTAATCTATGGTTTCTCTTATGGTCAAAATACTCTGAGATCCCACAAGTAAGACCTTTGGGGAACAAGCTATCTGCCAAGGTGAATAATGGTGGAAGTGCAAGCCAGGCAGAAATGTGTTATGGGCAAATATTACACTCTTGAGGAGCTTAAGTTGTGATTCACAAATGGGTTCACTTTATTGTTTCCCACTTTTATTGTCTCTTTTGAAAAAAAGAATGGAATGCAGAACCTTCTCTTTCAGACCAGTTGAAGAAGTGGCGGGGGGAGCTATTCTCAACTAGAAGGCAGAGCTAAACTCGAGTTGGGAAAGATGTTCTTCACAGATGACAAAAATTTAGCCCTGCCTAAACACTTCCCTGACAGTTCCGTCTATGATGACTCAGAATGTTAGGGAAACTATACGGAGCTCTGAAAATGCTTTTTCTTTGTAATAAGGCACTGGGAAAGAACATGGCAACCAATAGCAGAAATTTCAAGAAGACAATAACACCAGGACAGCTACTAGTAAAACTTGCCTTGAACATCGGGGTCATCCATGTGTTCCTGCAAACTTTGCAGAACTTTTTTAATTTCACTGCTGGCAACGCAGTTATTATAAAGTGCCTGTGATACTGAGGTGCTGTCATGTATCTCTTTCTTGCCCTGAAGAAGCTCTATATCTTGGCTTATATCAGGAAGAGGAGGTCGCCAGTATAAGAAAGTATTAAACACATCCTGTCCGGCCTGGATTCTTGAGCTAATTTCCTGATATTCGCTGGTTTGACAGTTTCTAATATCATTAGTTAAAAAAGTCTCATCTCCCTGAGGTAATATAGTCTGATCTATTCCAAAATTGATGTGTATGGCTGAACATTGATTCTGTGCATCCAAGTGTGTCATTTCAGAACAAACCACAGGGGTAAAAGAAGATTCTACTGCCAAAGATTTATTTTCCACTGAGTCCTCTGATCTGAGAAGAGAAATACTGTTAAAACAACTGTGAAAATATAAAGTCAACATAAACTAAGCTCGCCTAAATGTAGTGGTTTAAGTACAGTTTCAATTATAATAATCATGGCTTTTCTCTCAAAATTAATCCTGCTTCTGAAAATGCTGGTGCTTCATAAGATTAAACAAGCTTAAATTTAACTTGTTGAACTTCAAGTTATTTACTAATTATTTGGCCTTCCAGGTTATATTTGCTGCGAGGTCAAGAAATTGACAATGAATTCTAAATTGTCTGATCAAGGAGATTCCAAGATCAAATAAAAGCTTTATTGCACTACTGGGGCTTTCCCCCCACATTCAGAAGAGAAGGAAGTGATAAAACAAAAGTCCAATAGCCTCTGGATTAAATTTTGAAATAATTCTTTTCACATTTCGCAACAAGGTAAGTTGTTTGAAACTATCTTGCTGTAAAAATGTGTCTTAGACTTATCACTACTTTATCTCTAATCTGATATGTGCAATTTATTTCTGCCATGTTTTCTATCTCATAAAGAGATGAAACAATTGGAGATATATATATATGTATGGTATTCAGCTTTGTTCAGGTATTTTCCCACGTCATTATAGTTGTGCTTTTAAAGTTGTAGCGACGTTTCGGCAGAATCTCATCTGCCATCATCAGGCTTCTGTATTGTGTTTGTCTGTGAGTCAGACTTTTACAGTTGTTTCAGTTTTAAATTTGGGGCTAGCCTACTGCTGTGCCAGAATGGTTTTTTCTTCATCCTGATTGGTTGGGAGTACAGCAGTAGGCTAGCCCCAAATTTAAAACTGAAACAACTGTAAAAGTCTGACTCATAGACGAACACAATACAGAAGCCTGATGATGGCAGATGAGATTCTGCCGAAACGTTGATACAACTTTAAAAGCACAACTATAATGACGTGGGAAAATACCCGAACAAAGCTGAATACCATACATACATACATACATACATACATAATATATATATATATATTGTATCCAAGCAAATATGAGACAGAATAAAGTAAATTTCCCATTTCTTTTAAGGGGCTTTCAGTCATTTATGTTTCTAATATTATACTTAGTTGTTTTTTAAGAAGAGCTCCTCCAGTTGTCTCATATTTTAAAATCTGGTTTTCAAAGTTATGATTAAATACTCCTTTTAATTCAATGGTAAACAACTTCTGAAAAACCGGCACATAAGATACTTGCTCATATTTAATAAACTTGTTAAGGCAAGTTTATTAAATATCCACCATTACAAGCTTCAATACTTCATTTTATAATGTTAAATATGGATTTTGAAATGTATAGTTGCACCACTAGTTATAGCAAATCATTGCACACTTTGAAGAGTCTTATAATTATAAAGCTGGTGGAAATAATATTTTATTACATAAAACACTTTTTGAAATGAATACTGAATTTTGAGCTATCAAGATAGAATCCTTCATCCTGAGAATTACAATAACCGCATTAATGATTTCTCAATTGGATGAAAAACAGAGTTCTAGTTTCAAGCTGCCCAAGTTACCATTAATGCCAAATCACTATACCTTGATAACTTTAAATTTGCACTGTGGTCTGGGCACGGACTACAAGGCCGGATGCTGAGCGTCCCATCCTCTCGAATGTAAAGACCAGCACTGGAAGGGTTTGCAAAAGTAGAAATAAAAGGACCAAGTGATTGGAAAGCAGCTTGACGAACCTAGAATGTTGGAAATATAAGAGACTATAATGGCACTGATACTGTTTGTAATTAAAGTTAAATGTTCACAAATTACATGAAATTCAAAAGTGGAACCATCAATTCAGATTGGCATCTTTCATGCCAGTTTATTTGGTTTTGTGACAAAATCCATAAACTCTAAGGAACGGATGCTCAGTTTCTGCAGAAGAAAAAAATATTATAATTTCACTGTATTAGCGCAATAGAAAAAAAAGAGAAGAACCAGACAACCAGCAGCAACATAGGCTCAACTACAGCCATGGATGTACCGCTGGAAAACCTGAAGGACCAGTCTGGCGACAGATCCTCCAGGAGAAAATCCATTTTGTGGTTGCTAAGAGCTGACATTAGATGGTACATATTCAATCAACATTAGTAAGAACAGTAGAACTGCTTCAAATGTGCATAATTTACTTTTAAGGCTACAGGCCATGACCAAAAAAAAAATGGACAGACAATTGCAACAACAACAAAAAAAAAAATCTAGCCTTAATAGGCAGCTTTGATTGGAATTAAATAAATATGGGACGCAATGGCTCAGTGACTAAGACACTGAGCTTGTCAATCAGAAAGGTCAGCAGTTCGACAGTTCGAATCCCTAGCACCATGTAACGGAGTGAGCTCCCATTACTTGTCCCAGCTAGCAGTTCGAAAGCATGTAAAAATGCAGTAGAAAAACAGGGTTCACTTTGGTGGGAAGATAACAGCGTTCCGTGCGCCTTTGGCATTTAGTCATGCCGGCCACATGACCATGGAGACGTCTTCGGACAACGCTGGCTCTTTGGCTTTGTAACGGAGATGAGCACCGCCCCCTAGAGCCGGAAATGACTAGCACGTATGTGTGAGGGGAATCTTTACCTTTACCTTGATTAGAATTAATTTTGCCTAACATTAATGGAAACATTAGTATTATCTGTATCTGCATGACACTTTCGGCCACACGGAGTTCTACTATATTTTTTTAATGTTTTTAAAGACTAGAGTAAAAATTGAGTGATAAATTATTGTAATCAAAAAGATCAAATATTCCCCAAATCTGCAATATTGCTTGCAGTGAACAATTGATTTAAGCTCAACTGTTCAAAATTTAAGGAGGTAAGCTTGCATACAAAATCAAACAGAAAATATCTATTTGCACAAACAGTAGTTCCTTTGAATTTTAATACATGGAAACTACTCTTTGAGTTTGTTGTAGAGATATAAGAGATGCTGATAGAAGCTAACGATATTGTTGTTAAATCAAAGTGTGATCATACATGCATTTTTCAAAATATTCATTTGCTTTTATCAAACGAAGATTCCCTGCTTTTATGGAATCACTGCAATTTAAGGTGAACAATTCGACTCTATTTACCCATCTGCAAGGATCACTAATGAGACAGATGAAGAGGGGAGACAGTTTGGTCCTCCTAACCTCAGGAGAAACGATACAGGAGACAGCCATAAAGCATTCAGCACAAGCTTTCCGCATACCCCAAATGTTATCAGAGCAGAGCTCAAAAAACTTTGGAATCTGCCAAAATAAAGACACAGCAGAACAATTGATTTGTTTGTATACATTATCTTGTCTACTTGGAAAGTGCTTACTTACAAATATGTATCAGATTAGCAGGCAAAACATTCATTTAGTAGTTCGTAGCGAAGAGTAAATAATTTATTGAATGATTTAATCACAACTGAATGAAAACATGCAAAGTCAACTTAGTCTTATATTTAGCTGATACCATATTAGTATAATTCATACTTCTAAGTATATAATGCTATAAGGGAAAGCTCAGTTTCTTGAGAATGTCAGTCTAATTTCAGTCTCTGATGAGAAGCTGACAGCAAAACTTTTTAAAATATTCATGTCCTTTTAGCAAACCTGAGGAAAGGAATGTTAACATCAAAGGATTAACCTTGTAAAATTAAGTTATCAATAGTAGCCATCATATCTAACTAAAGATCAAGCATACTGAAGTTTTAGCCTGAAGGGGGAAAAAGCAGGAAGAGAGGTATGTGTGGAATTTATAAGCAAGAAGTTGGAAGGGAGAAAATTAGTTTCCTTAGTGGATCAGAATAGTCAACCTACAGTCTATCAGTGTCTTGCAAGCTACAGCAATTTAACAAAAGCCGAATTAAAGGGGCCACACTTTTCTTTTATGGATTTAAGAATGAGATTTGGGGTCAACAAAATGAAACTTCTTTTTTCTGGGAATAATTTTGTTTGCCAACCCAAAAAGGTTCAGCCATGGTTGAAACTCAAGAACAATATTTTAAATGAAGACATTTTTTGGGAAGCAATGGATATTTCTTAATAGTGGGGAAAATATATATTTGTTCAGCTAGATCAAACAAGTTGTTGTAACTTTGCATTCTACAATACTGTCATGCATTAAGGTCTGGCAATTACTCCAGTAAAATTTTCCCATTAATCCAAGCATTTCAGAGGAGTTGTCTGCTTTGTATACACACAGAAGACATTAAGTTGGTATTCTTTATATGACACAGGCTGCTAACAGCATGAAATTCCAAGATGTGTAACTTGACTCTCAGATTTTAACATACCAAATTATTTTCTGTAGCTTCTTGCCCAACTGCGCTGCATATATCACCAAAGCTGGCTGCACAGACCTAAGCAAAAGAAACAAACACAATGCTTCTTTGTTGCTACCTTAATGTTAATCTACTTTGTGTTTTGTTATACATACATACTAACTTAATTATGTACCTTCATAAATAAAAGCTGAATGCTACACCAAAAACATGCACAGGGATGGGATGGGAGTGGGTGGGAAAATGTGTGTCATGATTAAAATGCTATGTTTTATGTTACTTGCTTCACAGGTCAAAATGGGAACAAAGAATGGTGGGATTTATTTCATAAAGTAAAACACGTAGGAGTCGTTATCTGGATATAATCACGTTCTGTACTTTTATCAGACAGCATCATGTATGCATATAATCTCAGATAGCCCCATTAGAATATTTAAAACGAGCCCTTAAATGGCCTTCAAGTGTACATCAGTTGATTTGTATTGGCTGTGGTTGATTTTAGATGGTGCCAGTTGTCAATTATACTTCATAACAGCCACTTTAATGAGAGTGGCAGTTCAAATGTAAAACAAGATATACTTGTTTTGGCACTTATATAAAAAGTTTTAAAAATAGGGGGGTTTCAATAGTACTTACAGGTTAAGTTAATTTAATTCCAAAATTTTATTAGGTATGTTCCAATGCAGATGACTAAATTAGTATAAAATCAACAAATGTTAACCTTCCGGACTTGAAAGAGTTTTCCATCACTGCAAAGCTCACAGAATCGAGGAAGCAGCAAGCGTTCAAGGGTAGATTTGTTCACCATAGATGCCATTTTGCAGATTATCTATTGAGAGGGGAAAATCATTTTTTTTCTTTATGTTATCATTTTCTTTAGATTTTTAGCATTTCTGTTTAAAAAAATGTATCAAAATATGTGGGAACAGTATTACAGTTCAAGAATAAAATTCACCAGGTTCACAGGTATTAAGGCATCTTGGAATCAGATACAATACATAGTACAATTCCTTTGAGGAAACAGTGACTGTATCTAGTTGATCACATACTAGAAGTGCTATAAATAGAATAAACAATCAAAGAATTCCACCAACAACAGATTGTATCCAGCAAAAATAGAGCTGCTCTTGTATACTGATGTTTTTACTTTAACCATGACTGTGTATGTTTGTGGTTTTTATCTTTGGAAGGAAGAAGAAAGTCTGGTTTGCATCACTGACAGAATCCAGAAAGCTAAAAGAGATTGCCATTAGATCAACACATCCCTAATCACATTATACTTTTATATGTCTTTTGATTGTAAGCAGTTTGGGGAATAATTTTGCTGAAAAATAAAGTATAAATGGGACAAAATAAAGTATAAATCATATAATATCTGATGGGGGGACGGGAGAATCCTTTTGTGCTGTTGTATATCCTTGAAGTACAATGAGTAGAAGTTGATGGAGAGTGCTTTTAAAAATACAGGAAACAACAATAGCAGTTATAAACATTCCTTCTGCTTGTTTACCCACAAAAGCTTCCATTCTCTGAAGTTTACATGCATGTTTGCCTTTCTAAAAAATTCCTATGATGTAGAACAGGTGAGCAATTAATCTTCTCAAGGGACCACATGAGAAATTGGGACTGGTGCTCCACGCCCTGCCAATGCTATCCCACTCTCCACCGTTGCCCTGCCCTTAATGCTGATGCTCCCCCACCCCGCCAATGTTCCATGCTCACTGATGCTACAGACTGGATTGGGACCATCTACGACAGGGGTCCCAACCTGTGGGCCGCAACCCAATACCAAGCCATGGACTGTTGGCCACCACGCTGTGTGAATGTTGTGGCGAGTGTGGGCACTCACGGCCCCATTCACACAAGCGCTCATACACGTAAAGGCATCTGCCCCTCCTCCCTTGAGCCACAAACCTATAAAGTTTGGGAAACTCTGATCTACAAGTTGCATGTGGCCCGCTGGCTGTATGACCAAGTCTGATATGGAAAAAATAGCTTTTAATCTCAAGCTTTTGGAATAGATACCATTCCAAAATCCAATTTTCAAAGATGTATAAAATTATTCATTTGAGTGAATGAAATTTTGAATGAGATCGCTGCTGAGAGGGTAAAAGACAAAAGTAAATGGAACACATTCTTGTTCAAATGATATAAAGAGAGATCAATATTTGGGAAACTGCTGAATATGCCAATAACAATGAAATTTAATTAATAACATTGTTTTACATAATTATATAAATATTAAAATGCTAGGTAAATCCCCCTATCAATTCAGAAACAACAATCTCAATAAATTAGATACCTACATTGACTGCCTCCACCTTGTATTCATCATCACTTTCTGGAGCAGAAAGCTCCAATAGAATTGGACACACCTTATTTTCAATGTCATGTTGAGCAATAAGTTGTTGATCCAGTAATATTAGCAATGAATCCTGGCTTGCTTTTCTCACCTAACAATGTGCAAAGGAGAAATAATAATGTATTAGGGAATAATATTTTGTGACCAGCATACACGAAATGGGATTAAATTTCTTGCGGAACAGTACATCATGGCATTGCTTTTAAGAGAAAATAATTATGGTTTTATGGGCACACATGTTTTTTCCATATCCTGGATTTCTGAGAGAAGAGCAGCACATACTAATTCAGTTTTATTAAGCTGGAAATTCTCAGAACACAACTGTGATACTTATAGCTTTACCTCCTCCAGACCTTGTCCATCCAATTCTTTAAATGTAGATCTTCTGCCAATGTTTTTTTAATGGTCCCCTGCATAGCAGAGGTGAACAGGTACAGAGATCACAAGCAATGATTCTTTATTGCAGTCCCCCCACATCCTATTAGACTGGCCTTCCATCAACTGTTAAAAATTGAACTGTTCTGAGTGGCCTTTTGGAAATTGGGCGTTGGTTCTTACCTGACACGCCATTTCTCTGGGAGCCGTGAGGATCATCCAGTGTGTGGGAGGTGCTTCAGTCTGCGTCGTTGTAGGCTGAGCTTAATTACTGAGGATTGCTCCGCCCTTCATCACGTGGCTGCCTTGCAATCCCCAGTTTATGCGAAGTCGAGAGTGAATAGAAAATCCTGCTCTCCTCTTACTATGCTAAAGGGTTCATTGGCGAAACAAGACCCCACCAGACGGAAAACTAATAAGGGTGGGGCTGGATGATCCTCACGGCTCCCAGAGAAATGGCGTGTCAGGTAAGAACCAACGCCCATTCTCCTGGAAGCCGTTCGGATCATCCAGTGTGTGGGACATACCAAAGCTTGGCTGTCCTACGGGGGACTCCGTCTGGTTCTGTGACCCCTGTGGTTCCTCGAGGACTCGCTGGAGGACTCTTCTACCAAACGAAGCCTCCACCGAGGTAAATATGTCGATCTTATAATGTCTAATGAAGGGAGATGGGAAGGCCCAAGTGGCCGTCCGACCAATACCAGCAATTGGAGCCTGAGTGGCCCCAGCTGCAGAGGTAGCAGCACTTCTGGAGGAGTGTGCCGTTATTCCGCTGGGAACCGGCAGGGCCTGGGACAAGCACGCCTTGGAAATAGTAGCGCTAATCCAGCGGCCGATGGTTGACGGGGACACTTTGTGGCCTAATGATTTGGGCTGAAAGGAGAGGAAAGGTATTCGGATCTCCTGAAGGGTTGGGTACGTTTAATGTAAATGCGGAGGGCCCGTCTAACGTCCAGGGTGTGCCAGAGCTTCTCCCTTTCCCACGGGGATTGGGGCAGAAGTTCGGAAGTGTAAGTTCCTGTGCCCTGTGGAAGGTTGAGTTGACCTTGGGCAAGAAGGTAGGGCCCGGCCGGAGAACTACCCGGTCGGCATGGAAGATGCAAAGGTCCTACCTCACCAACAAGGCTGCTATCTCTGATATTCGGCGAGCCGAGGTAATGGCCACCAGGAACACGACTATGTACGTTAGGAACTGGAGAGTGGATACCCTAGAGGCTCAAGGGGTGTTTAATAAGGGCCACCAGGACCTTATTGAGGTCCCCGGTAGGGTATCTGTGAACCGTTGGGGACAAAGTTGGTGGTTCCCCTGAGGAATGCCCTGATGCGAGGGTGGAGGGAAGGGACCCCAGATTGTCAAAACAATGACGGTTGAAAGGGCTGCGACCTGATGCCTCAGGGAGTTCGGAGAAAGACCTTTCCTCAGACCCTCTTGGAGGAATGTCAACACTTGAACGATGGAGGGTGAAAGCGGGTTGACCTGGAACCCCTGGCACCCTTGCAGAAACTATTCCAAGAGGCATTGTATATCCGGGTTGTGGAGGGCCGCCTGGCGGCTAGAATAGTATCGATAACCTGGTCAGAAACTGCCCTTTCTTAAACGCTCCCGCTCAACCTCCAAACTGCTAACAGGAGCCACTGAGGATCCGGGTGCTGGAGGGGACCCTGAGAAAGGGATATCCTGATCGGAGGGATTTTCCAGGAGGGGCCACCGATAGGTTGCAGAGGTCCGCAAGCCATGGGCGCCTGGGCCAGTAGGGTGCCACCAGAATCAGTTCTGCTTTCTCGGCGATGAGCTTCTGGATGACTCTGGGGACCAGGGCTAAAGGGGTGCATATAGAAGCCCTGATGGCCAGGGGCAACGGAGGGCATTGTAGTTCTCGGCCCCGTGGGAGGGGTACCTCGAGAAAGCCTGGGGAGTCGAGTGTTGAGGGGGAATGCGAAGGGGTCCACTAACGGGAGACCGACCAGCTTGGTCGCTTCCCTGAACAGTGACGGGTGGAGGCGCCACTTGGGCTGGTCCACCGTGGTCCTGCTCAACCAGTCTGCTTGGGTGTTTAAGTCCCCTGAGATGTGCTCGGCTTTGAGAGTGAGGGGATTGCGCTCCGCCCAATGGCAGAGGCGCTCGGCCTCTCTCATCAAACGGATGGACTGGTGCCCCTTGTCGGTTGGCATGGGCCTTGGTCGTGATGTTGTCCGCGAGTATGAGGACATGCCGCCCGCGTACCTGAGGGAGGAAGTTGCGCAGGGCCAGGTGGATGGCGCGGAGTTCCAACCAGTTATACTGCATGCTCGTTCTACCTGAGACCATGTGCCCTGAGTCGAGAGCGAGTGGATGTGATCGCCCCATCCGGACAGGCTGGCGTCTGTGGTGAGGGTGAGGCGTTGGGGCTCCTTGAAGCCATGTCCCTTGTTGATGGCGGGACTGGTACCCAGAGGAGAGACGTGAGGACCCTTGAAGGCACCTTGACCGTGGCCTTTGAATTGCTTCTGCAGGACCGTTGGAGCGGGAGCAGGAACCACTGTAGGGACCTGGTGTGTAACCGGCCCAGGGAACAATGGAAATACATGAGACCATTTTACCTAGTAGCTTAGACAATTCTAAAGGTGTTACCCTTCTTGAACGTCTGACTTGTTTGACGGTTTCCTGAATGTTAAGGAATCTTTCCGAGGAAGGGAAAACCTTTCTCGAACTGAGTTAATGACGGACCCCAAGGGGTGATCCGTGTAGGTGGTAACAGTCGGCTCTTTTGCCAGTTTGCCAGGAACCCATGGTCTTGGAGGGCAGAGAGGGTAGCTCTGACATCCTTCCCTGCTTAGAGTCTGGGGTGGGACAGGACGAGGATGTCATCCAGGTAACAATGGAGACGAACCGGGAGGTTCCTGCGGGGCCGCCAGAGACGCGAGGACCTTAGTGAAGATCCTCGGGGCAGGGGCCAACCCAAAGGGAAGAGCCACATATTGGAAGTGGCGGTGGTTGTAGCAGAATCTGAGGAATATGGAATGGAAGGGCCGGAATGGGAGTGGGGAGACGCTTTGAAAGGTCTATAGAGGCTAGCCAGTCCCCCTGCCTGATGCCCAGTAGAATGGACTGTAGGGTGTCCATCTTGAACCTGCGGTAGATCAGGTAACGGTTCCGGCGTTTCAGGTCTAGAATTGCCCTCCATCCCCCTGAGGGTTTGGGAATCACGAAGAGGAGGGAGTAAACCCCTGCCCCGCTGGGATGGTGTGCTGAATGGCTGAATCCATTGAGTTGTGTTTGGTGGGGTCCCTCGAAGGGGGATGCCATAAAGAAGTCGGGGCGCTGGAATTCAAGCGCGAGACCAAGCCTGATGGTGCCACGGACCCAGGCAACGGAAGTGGGGAATCCCATCGGTCGGCGAAATGCCTGAGGCATCCCTCGATGGGAAGGGAGGAGCAGGGGCTATCTGGTGCGCCAGAAAGGCTTCCCTCCGGGGCCCGTGAAGGGCCGTCTGTAGCTGCCGCCCCTCCTGTTCCTGTAACCTGGATCGGCTCGATCCTGGGGCTGGAATTGCCGGAAGGAGGGGTCTCGGATACCTGGGCTGGAAGGGGACTGGTAGAAGGGTCGGGAGGAACCTCTCCGAAAGGGCAGAGGCTTTCTTGACTCTGACCTCCGAAAAAAAAGGGGGAGAAATTTTTCTTGCTTCAGGTTTCAGATAGCAATGGCTCCAGGGCGGTGCCAAATAGTCTGTCCCCTTAATGGGGGCAGTGGCCAGCTTAACCTTGTTTTTTTTTTTTTTATGTCCGCCTGCCAGTGCTAGAGCCAGAGTAGGCGGCGAGCTGTAACGTGAGAGGTTATTACTCGGGCGGAGAACTTAACCGTTGAGGTAATGTACAAGAGCAGGAGAGTCTATCTGAAATATCAGCCTTTACCTGGGATCGAACTCACAGCCTCCTGACTGTGAGGCAAGTGCTCTACCTCTAGGCCACCTGACAAAGGGCTGTGGTAGGTGGCGTCGGCCGAGGGTTCCACTGCGGCCATTAACTTTACAATGTCCTGATGTGCCCTAGTGTTAGAGGGGAAACATGCTGTTTCAGTTGGCGGAGCCACCGGATCGAGACCTGGTGAAAAAGGAAGCGGCCATGGCCGATCTGACAGCCCAGGTGTCAGCCTGATGAGCCCTACTCAACGGCAGTTCGGACCTCTTGTCCTCGGGTTTTAGAGCCTCCAAGGGGTCACTGGGGGAGGACGAGGATACTAAGCCAACGAAGGGTTCGTCTACCTCGGGGTGTTAAGCAAGTTGCAGAAGCTCGAATCGAGGTTAAGAACCTCTTGTCCTGGCTGGATGGGGCAGGGGAGCTCTTATAGAGTCCAACTGGTCTGAAACTAGGTCGTGAAATATGAGTGGGGCCGGAATAACTTCCGCCTCCACCACGGGTTGCCTAAAAACGGCGTCCTCTTGTCCCTCTGCCGGGGGGAGAGCGAGAGGACTGAACAGATAGGCCAGAAATGCTCTTGGCCTTAAATAGCAGGGATTTAAAATATGTGTGCTTTGAACAAACCCACAAGGTGAGTTGATCGGGGTGAGGCCCTCGTCCTCGGACATGTCCCCTTCCTTCGGGTCTATCTCCGATAGGGGTTCCCCTTGGTGTATGGACCCCCATTCAAGATCTTCCTCCTCCCCGAACCGAACCAGGTCCTCTATAGCCTTCTCCATTTCCCCTTCTGAGCGGGGCTGTCCCCATAGAGGTACCTGACCATGAGTGGGGTCCAATCTAGGCAAGGACCTGAGTGATGGCGAGACGTGTTCGGGCGCCATCGAGGGGGACCGGACCTGGACATCTGTTAAAGGCCCTCTGCTATCCCTGGCGGATAGTCTGTTCCATCCATGCCTGCATGTGCGCAGGAATCTCGACAGAGGCGGCCTCCTCCTGGCGCAGGCCAGCGGCCGTGGGTGTGAAAGTGGCTTCGAGCGTTCGTCTGGTTGTTGGTTCGGGCACCTGGTGTCCCTGTAAGCTGCGCCTGGAGAGGGAAGAGGAATCTGGAGGAGGGGGTGTCTGGAGGTAGAAGGAAGGGGCTGGGGGCACTGGTTGTGCCTCTCTAGATCACCTGTCAAATTCTTTCTCCAGTGCCCTATGGCGCCTTAGGGCGTCTCTCTGAGAAGCCTTAGAAGTTTCCTTAGAGGCTTCCTTAGCCTGTCTGCGCAGGTGGTAGGACTGAGATCTGGCCTTCAACGAAGGGCCTCTAGTGGAATTGTCATCTGCCATTATAGGACTATAGCTCCAATTTAAGGCGGTTGGCTCGCCAAGGGTTCGGCCTACAACAAAGGCCGGGTGTCCTTTCAGCTGGCCCGCGCCCCTTTTGGAATTTAGATATGTAAGTTCTACAATATTATTATTGTTATAATTATTGATATAAATATATATACATGCTTATAAGCACTGTATATGTAATCCAATCAGTGTTGGTAATGCGTTATTGCCATGTACCAATAGATATATATGTATATCTCTATATAATATTACATTATATTATTATTATTATTATTATTATTATTATTATTATTATTATTATTATTATTATTAATAATAATAATAATAATAATAATTTTCATATACAAGAAATGAACAGGGATCTGTTCAGTGCTCCCAGGAGGGAGTGACCTCAGATATAATGTTAAAAATCTCCAATTGGCCAAATAAACGCCTGAGGCTGGAGTGAGGCCTCTGGCAGCTGGAGCTCCCAGGCACAAACCGGGAGGGATAGGCTGCGATTTTCTGCTCTGAGCATGCTGCGGAAAGCCAACAAGATAGCCAATTAAATTGAATCTGCAGTAGCTCTCATAGGCTGGCAGGCCTACAACAGGAGCTAGCCCCTTCGCAGCCCAACGAGGCCTATTAAAATGACGCCCGTTATACACGCGCGGGCGCCCAAAATGGCGGCCGCCACCTACTCTTTAATCCCGGGCTGCTCAGAGCGCTACAAGCCTCTCCGGCACACCTAGGAGCCGAGCGAGGCAGCAAGTAATTTCGCCCCTTGCTGGGGCGATCGGGCGTTTTGGTGGGGGGAACACCAGCTGCGCTTATCAGCGCGATCGATAAAGCCGCTATGAGAGCGGCGCGAAACAAGCGGCAGGCAAGGAGCCGACTGAAAGGGGGGAGGATTGACGCCGGAGCGCGAAAACCGCCCGCTCTCTATCCCCCTGGGGCGAAGAAACGCGCTCCCTGCTACAGCCACCCCAATTGCGCAGAGGCTAAGGGAGAACCAGGAATAAAAGGCAAACCTGAAATAATAATGAGTATGCTTGAATCGGCCAAGAGTGGGAGATACACAGCCTAACCTAACGAAGGCTGAGCGTAAACTGGGGATTGCAAGGCAGCCACGTGATGAAGGGCGGAGCAATCCTCAGTAATTAAGCTCAGCCTACAACGACGCAGACTGAAGCACCTCCCACACACTGGATGATCCGAACGGCTTCCAGGAGAAAAATGACTAACACTACACTTACTGCTTCATATTAATTAAGTATGAATTGGCTTTGTTTTAAAATTATAAGCTGTTGGTTCCTTCCAATAAAATATAATTAGGATTAAACACAGTTCATATAGAGTTAGGTATTATACGGTATGGTTAATCTAGAATAGAAAGTCTTTAAACGTCTCTTCAAAGCTATGTTACAGGAGGATAAGGGAACATATAAGCACAAATCACATTGCACATCAAGCAAAACCAAAGTATCTAATTGAATATTACAAGAAAAAATTACCACAAATGAGTGAACAATACATTCCATTCAGAAAACAATACCTGATTATTTGGATCTGTGAGGTATCTCACCACTATAGGCATAAGGTATTCAGAAAAGGCTGCAGGGAAGTTTGGCCTACTCTCCTGTAGAAAAATGGCAATGGGTGGTATCTGTTCCATTAATTCTGTCCGTACAGTAGGTTCTAGAAATTAAAACATTTTTAAAATTAAAATATACTTTTGGGATTAAGTCAACATTCTGTATCCCATTAGCAGCTGAGAATATGGAGCTAGGAAGCCACAAATTCACTGTTTCTCCCTGGCACTGACTTTAAGCATGATGCCTCCAGTAAAACAAGACAGCTTATAGCCATCACACTATTACTGTTCCATGAGTTTTTCTAGTCATCTTTTAATACTATTTAATAAATTGATGGACATCACAATATCTGCTAGCTGCATTTTTTACAGTTTAACTAGTAATAGTGTAAAAAGTACAAAGTTTTTTCTATTGTTCAGATTTTTAATTAGTTTCAATGGCTGATTCCAATGCTAATACTTTGAAAAAAGGGAAAAAAGAATTGTCTCCATCAACATTTTTCAAATCATGCATGATTATATCTCTAAACTATTCCCTCCTTTACAAAATTATTTTTTAAGTTAAACAGCTCTAAACACCCTAACCTTTCTTTACGGAGGAGCTATTTCTATCCAATACTCTTATGTGGTTGATTTTTTTAAATACTTTCTCCAGAAATATAGTATCTTATCTGAAGGGCAAAAATGTGAAAAACATCTGGAAATCTCAGGAGTTTAAAATTTTATTTGGGCATAATACCTTTGCAGCCTACAAACTGGAAATCAATTATGCAAATTATCATTGGAAATTTACAAGATATTTTAGAGATGCTGATAATTACTGTCACAAATCAGGTAAAATACTTAATTCATTTTTTTTTATTCAATGCCAATTATTATGTAGAGAAAGATTGCTTCTCAAAACCTGTAGAACCCTGCCAATGATTATAATCATAAGCTAGATTTCGTACATACACGTTTATACTCAAATACACTAATACAGAGAACACGTTTTTAATTAATGAGTGTATAAAGATCGGAAGAATCACCTGTATCTTCAGACAGCCGGACCACTATTGACATAACTGTCAAGAAATCTTCCTCGTTATGATTGAAATCTCGAAAGACATCAAGTAGACCCCTGGCAATTATTTGCCTGCATGAGCAACAAATATACACATGTAATTATTGTTTTGAAATATTAATTCATAATTACAGCTTTGTGAACAAACTAACAACAACAATATGGTCTAATTCAAGTGCAGGTATGTTTTATTTATGTTTAACACAGGAGGGCTATCCTATAGGATTCATCCACTTTTCCAAATTACTCAGAGCATTGCTGGCAGAGGATAATATACAAAGCAATACTGACTAGGAATCAGCATTTTCTTTTTAAAAAATCCTAAAGGAATTCTAAACTGAGAGATAGGCCAAGACAGCATATAAAAGTTAGGTAACTGATGAATTCCAATTTTTAGGACAGGGGTGTCAAACTGGCGGCCCACAGGCCGGATCCATCATGCACAGGCACACCACCTGTTCCGCAAAGGAGAAAACATCGCAAAACGTCATGTGATGGCAACGTGACGCAGCGAGTTTGACATCTGTATTTTAGAGTATTTTTTTCTCTACTTTCAGCATGCAAAGGAAGGTAAAATTCCTTCATTTCAGCACACACACAAGCTATCTTACAAGCAGAATTTTGCAACAATGTTATTAATTATCATAGTAATTATCATAGCAATATAGCTGTAAAGTCAAAGCAATTTTTCCCATTTTGTTCAGGTACTGCTGTTTATTACCAGAGAAGACAGAATATACCTTGATATTCATTCATTATACAGGTAGTCCTCATTCATCAACTTCCTCATTCAGCAAGTATTTGAAGTTACAACAACGTTAAAAAAACTGTGGTCAATCTTGCATTTGTGAGTATTACAGTGTCCCACAGGGACACAAGTGCCATTTGTGCATTTTGCAAAAACTGAGTTAATAGAGAAGGCAGAAGTAAAATCATCATGTTTTGCTTAACAATTGCAGTTTCAGTCATTTTTTTAACAAACTGAAGAGAAAGTGAGATCATAAGCCTGTTGCGGCCATGTAATTTTCTACTTAGCAACAGAATTGCAAGTGCCAATTTTAGTCATTAAACAAGGAATATCTGTATACAATTCCCTTCTTTAGATTTCTTATCTCGCCACATAGACAAAAAATCTCTATTGATTTTGCAATATCAAAACTTTAATACTTTATTTGAAACAATACATACATAATATGATCTAAAACTTAGTTGGCCCGTGAAAGAGAAGGAAAAACACCCTGTCTCCCTCAAATATTTGGGCCACCTTTCATCAGCTCCAGAAAGCATAGCCAAAAGGATCTAAACCAAAAGTTATTCAAAATATCAAAACAGCATTAATTGCCTATCCCAGTTTCATGAAAAATAATTTTAATGCAACAAAATAGTAATAATTATTTTCAATATTACCTGTTAAATATATTATCACTAAAAGCATATTTTTCTAAACGTCCAAGTGGAGTTAAGTTATCCTGCCCTGGAATGTCCAGGAAAGCAGTTATCCTCATGCTCTCACAATCTGGTCCATAGTCTTCAAACCCAACTTTAAAAAGAAAGAAAAATGACATGTCAGTATGAAAGGAAGGGGGGGGGGAGGAATCCAACACCAATCTAATTTACAAATCCGCCTATGGATGCATTTCCTCATCAGACAGCTAATTTTGCTTCTGTAAGTGTATACTCACTTCCATAGCACACAGCCATGCCTCGATAGAAAGAATTAAAAAGAAGTTAAATTTGCCAGGTGATATGCAAGGGTAGCAGTTGGTTGCAAAAGGTGGCTTTGAGTAACTTGCTTAAGTGTATTCCCTTTGTTTCAAAAACATAGGTTTTGAAAATAAAGAGAGTTCACAAAGGCTGTCTCAAGATTAATTGACTACCCAACTGTCACCCTAAAGCTGAACTAAAACAATTATTGGGACCAAAACATATACTTTGTCATAAGTGATCACAAAAATGATAAACCAGATAGTTGAGGGACTGGAATCCAGATGCCACCTACTAAGGTGGCACACTACAATCAGAACAATCTAAGAAACTTCAGATTGTGATTGACTGAAGAGTAGTCATTTGGTGAAAGACACAAAATGGAAAGATTTGTTATTACAGTAGTAAAACTGCATTAAAAAGTAACATTAAAGAAAATCTTCCAAGACAATTTAGCACCTAAGAATATGCACACAATATCATTTATAACATTGTAACATTGCTGAAGAGATATTTCAGACTCCACTTTTGCTTTAAAAAGAAAGCAGAGAAAACTATATGAATTACACATTCTCCACAGATAAGTCCTCACTTAACCTCAGCTGTCATTGGAATGTCCGCCCTCAAGCAAAATGGTTGGTAGGTGAAACATCATATGACCACATCACTTAGCAATAACAGTTCTGGTAATCGTGATTATAATCATTAAGTGAGGACTGTGCCATTAAGCAAGGAACTTACACTTCTTCTGCCCTTCCATCCTTGTCTCATCCTTGTCACTTCATTTCCCCCATCTAAAATGTCTCTGCTGTGTACCCATGCCACTCTCCCTCTGCCGATTTTTACTATCTTCTTCCTTATGTTGCCGGTGGCGCAAAGGTCAGTGAGGGGCAACACCAGTGGAGAGCAGGATGGCCAAAGAGCAGAGATGGGGGAACCTACGCAGGTGGGAGAGCTGAAGGACATGCTGGCTGCCTACCAAGCCCCTCAATTTTGATCTTGTGACCATAAATGTGCTAACCTGTAAGTACCATTCATTCAGTGCCGCTGTAACTTTTTGATGGTCGTTAAGCAAAAATTACCTATATAATCCCCAAGATTTCATTTTCTGTCTCCCTTTCCCAAGTACTTAAGGCTTATCAATACTGCTTCTACGTGAGAGAGAGAAGTTCTTTGCAGATTGAGAATAAGCACTGTCAGTCAAGCAGTTTTTTGAAATATGCAAACACAATATAGCCATATTCTGTTGGCACACCACAACTGTTAACTTTGTAGTCAGTTGATTTATGAAAAACCTGCCATTGTGGGAATTGAACTTTCTACAGAACATAGGAACATTGCATGTCTCTTCCAAACACACAGCTGGTCAGATGGTTCTTTCAAATCAGAAGGTTGTAATAATGTGATTATTAAACACCTTGTCATTTAATTCAAAATCTTAAGACTCCTGAACAAAAAGATAAGCTGATAAGTATATTTTTTTTAAAAAACTAACAAATCAAACTGGGCATAACATTACATGAATGTTACATTACATGAACATTAGTAATACAATATAAGATTTGCATGTATCAAAAAAAAAACCTTTGGAAATGTATCTGAACGAAACAACTCCAAATTTGAGTAGGTTACTTTAAAGTCTACTTCCTTCTCTTTAACTGGGGAAAAAGAAACCAATTTAGAATACTGACCATCCACACATATCAACAATCCACCGCTACAGGCCAATTGTACATTTATCTTTTCAGAGTTCATAATAACAGAGGCTGGGAGGATGCAGGAGTGTGTGTGAGAGGCACCATGCCAGTCCAGGAAGGTGTACAAGAGGCACAGTACAGGTTGGGATGATGCAAGATAGACACCATTACATCATGTCTGGCCAGATTTGCTTCTCTACCTGAGCAGTGACAGTCACCAGGGGGATACCTGCCTTTGGTATTTGGAACAATATTGTATGGGCACCTAGGTGACAGGGCTGCATTCAACTGGAACAGCCAGCACATCAGCAGGAGGCCTGGTTGGTTGTTCTGTGACAACACCTGCCACATTGAGAATGGCTCTGTGTTTCTTGCAAGCTGCAGTGAGAATCAAAGAAATTGGAGTATGTGCTGTGTGTGTGTCACTTTTCGGCAGCTCCAGAGTTTTGTTCTGAAATAGTGTCTGGCAAAAAAAAACGGAAGTTGTGAACTCTGAAGGGAGTTGGTATTAGTGGTTGGTATTAAGAAATTGGCGGTGGCTGGAATGCAGCTATCTTCCCTCCCCCCACCATCCCATTTGGAGACCAGGGAGATAATTATTTTCCTTGGGATTGTGGGTATAATTCAGAGCTCTAGCTACCACAGTGAGAGCACGTTGGGTGGGGAGGGCATCTGATACATTTATGAGTGGTGAGAGGAAAGGCCTGCTATTTGGGAGTGAATGCTGGGCAGAAGCATCATAAAGATCTGATCAATCCACTTTGCTGGTTGTGTTACCAGGTGATAACATGAAATGTTTTGACTGGAGAGTGGAATGAGAGAGGACAGGAGGGGGCTGGTAAGTGTGTGGAAGAAGGAGCAAGTTATAATATTGTGACAGATAACCAATACAGAAGGCTATGATGGGACTTAGGGAGTGGATCACCAGGGAAAATGGACTCAGCATGCTATACTAATTCCACGTTTCAGCCTCCTATACTTGTTCCTAAGGCCTGATAATCTGACCTTCAGTGGCCAGAATCCATGGCTACTGCTATCGAATTCCAGGTCATTCCATAATAAGGCTTCCCCATCCATGATTGAATAGTGGAGGAGAGAGCCAAGTTGGTGAATATTACGAAGACTTGGTTGGGTGGAGATTTTAATCTGTTCGTAAAATGTGACAAATAGATTACAAGTATGGCATCAGCCGTGACCCCAGGCAGGGGATGTGGAGTGGCCATTATCATTCAAGAATCCCTGGTGATGCTTACAGGCATTGCCAGGCAGATAAACGGGATATGAGACCCTGCTTGTATACTTAGGCTCGTAGGAACAATGGTATCACATGAACTTCCTTGCTATATAGTGGCTTGCTCACTGAAGCTCTTCCTGTCATGCCCCTGTCACAGCCTGAATCTGCGGAGGAAGGAGAGGTGGAATTGGAGCCGATGGAGATTGAGAGGGAAGCTTCAAAGGAAAATGGGGAGAAGCAGACCCAGTCAAGCCAGGACCTTTCAGGATTGGGGCTGCTTGTAGGCAGGGAGGAAGGGGGGCAGGATGACCAAGAGAAGCTAAGCAGTGAACATGAGAGACAGAGCTCAGGCAATGAGCAAGGACCACCCTCTCCTGATCCTCAAGCATGGAGAGTGGAGAGAAGGCAAGAACAGCGCAGACTCAACTATTCAGAAGGAGAGTGCCCCACTCCTCTTCACAAAGCACACCTGGGGACTGAGACTTAAGGAGATGCTGTGGGGAGGAGCATTTGTCGGGAACAAATGCTGAATTCCTGGAGTGTTGATTGCTGACATTTGAACTTTCCTGGATTCATTGCATTCTTTCTGGATTTCTTGCTTTGCAGCCGTGGTGCTCACAGGGTTGGGAGACTATTTGCAGCCAGAGGCCACTTGAGGTATGGGTGTGGATGTGTCATCACTTTGCTCTGGGACTTGGCAGAAACCTGGGAGTATTTGGGGAAATTTGGAGCAATAAAGGGGCAGTTCGAACTGCCTTTGTTACCTCTGTACCATGCCCCAGGTACAAAAAATATAACTCAGTGGTATACAGGTGAAACTCGAAAAATTAGAATATCATGCAAAAGTTCATTTATTTCAGTAATGCAACTTAAAAGGTGAACCTAATATATCACATAGACTCATTACATGCAAAGCAAGATAGTTCAAGCCGTGATGTGTCATAATTGAGATGATTATGGCTTACAGCTCATGAAAACCCCAAATCCACAATCTCAGAAAATTAGAATATTGTGAAAAGGTTCAATATTCTAGGCTCAAAGTGTCCCACTCTAATCAGCTAATGAAGCCATAACACCTGCAAAGGGTTCCTGAGCCTTTAAATGGTCTCTCAGTCTGGTTCAGTAGGAAGCACAATCATGGGAAAGACTGCTGACCTGACAGTTGTGCAGAAAACCATCATTGACACCCTACATAAGGAGGGAAAGCCTCAAAAAGGTAATTGCAAAAGAAGTTGAATGTTCCCAAAGTGCTGCATCAAAGCACATTAATAGAAGGTTATGTGGAAGGGAAAAGTGTGGAAGAAAAAGGTGCACAAGCAGCAGGGATGATTGGAGCCTGGAGAGGATTGTCAGGAAACGGCCATTCAAAAGTGTTGGGGACTTTCACAAGGAGTGGACTGAGGCTGAAGTCAGTGCATCAAGAGCCACCACACACAGACGGATCCTGGACATGGGCTTCAAATATTATATTCCTCTTGTCAAGCCGCTCCTGAACAACAAACAACATCAGAAGTATCTTACCTGGGCTAAAGAAAAACAGAACTGATCTGTTGCTCAGTGGTCCAAAGTCCTCTTTTCTGATGAGAGCAACTTTGGCATCTCATTTGGAAACCAAGGACCCACAGTCTAGAGGAAGAATGGAGAGGCACACACCACAAGATGCTTGAAGTCCAGTGTGAAGTTTCCACAGTCTGTGTTAATTTGGGGAGCCATGTCATCTGCTGGTGTTGGTCCACTGTGCTTCATTAAGTCCAGGGTCAACGCAGCCATCTACCAAGAGATTTTGGAGCACTTCATGCTTCCTTCCACAGATGAGCTTTATGGGGATGCTGACTTCATTTTCCAGCAGGACTTGGCACCTGCCCACACTGCCAAAAGCACCAAAACCTGGTTCAATGACCATGGGATTACTGTGCTTGACTGGCCAGCAAACTCACCTGACCTGAACCCCATAGCGAATCTATGGGGCATTGCCAAGAGAAAGATGAGAGACATGAGACCGAACAATGCAGAAGAGCTGAAGACCACTATTGAAGCATCCTGGTCTTCCATAACACCTCAGCAGTGCCATAGGCTGATAGCTTCCGTGCCACACCGCATTGCGGCAGTAATTGCTGCAAAAGGGCAATATGTACTGAGTACATATGCATGCTTATACTTTTCAGAGGTCCGATATTGTTCAATGTACAATCCTTGTTTTATTGATTGCATGTAATATTCTAATTTTCTGAGATGTGGATTTGGGGTTTTCATGAGCTGTAAACCATAATCATCACAATTATGACACATCACGGCTTGAACTATTTTGCTTTGATGTAATGAGTCTATCTCATATATTAATTTCACCTTTTAAGTTGCATTACTGAAATAAATGAACTTTTGCACGATATTCTAATTTTTTGAGTTTCACCTGTACAACCTGTAAAATTCAAATGACCAGAAACTAAATATAGGTAGTCCTCAACTTACAACAGTTCCTTTTGTGACCATTGGAAGTTACAACACCACTAAAAAAGTGACTTATGACTGTTTTTCATTCATATGACTGTTACAGCATCTCCATGATCATGTGATCAAAATTCAGATGCTTAGCAACTGACTCATATTTATGACAGTTGCGGTATCCTGGGGTCGGACAATCACTTTTTGCAACCTTCTAACAAGCAAAGTCAATGGGGAAGCCAATTGTGTTACTAATTTAACAACTGCAGTTTATTCACTTAATAACTGTAGCAAGAAAGGTTGTAAAATGGGTTAAAACTCATGTAACAACTGTTTCACTTAGCAAGATAAATTTTGGGCTCACTTGTGGTTGTAAGTCAGGGACTACCTGTATCCAGAATTATTACCTCATCAGCTCTGCCTTATCACATACTTTCCAGTTCTATGGACAGATATATCAGCAAAAACCTCCTATGGGATCCCCACTCTCAAAACTCACAGCAGAGACTATAATGCAGTATCTCAAAACTATACCACTTCCACACATGCAACCAAAAGTATGAATTCTGTATGCAAATGACACCCTTGTACATAATAAAAAAGAACTAGAAAAGACTCATGAAGCAACCAATATCTTTAAAGGAATACAATTCAGAGGGGAAGTAAATAACACCACTACATTTTCTAGATGTCCCCATAACTAGAGGAAACAACAGCAAATTAGAAACACATCTACAAAGAACAACCCACACTAACCAATTGGTCCATCACTAAAGTAACAACCCAACCTCCCACAAGAATAGTTGTGTAAGAATATTACTCAAAAGAGCACAAACACACTGCAGGAACACCAGAAAAAGGAAAAAGCTTATGTAACATCTTCCAACAACATGGATAGCCATGCAATTTTATCAAAAAGTGCTTGATCACTGAACCCACTACAGTAAAATGAACACAATGAAAAAGATATTACCATACATCAAAAATAACCAACAGACTATTACAGAAACATGGCATCACCATAGCACACATGTTCTCATCATATGCTAAATCATAAGTAAACCAAAAAGCCCAGTAATCTAAAAATAAGTGTCATCTAAACATACCGTGTAAAGTCTGCAACAGCCATTATATAAGACAAACAGGCAGAAATTAGCACAGCACATGCATGAACACCAGTTAGCAATCAGAAGACAAATTAAAACTCAGCTGGGAAACTTTGAAGCCTTCTAGACCAGGGGTCACCAATCTTTTGGACCTCAGGGACCACCAAACTCATAATTTTAAATCCCCTGGACCACTAATATGAATTTTGACTGATGAGTCAAAATGAGGGAGGGAGAGAGAGAGAGAGAGAAAGAGAGAGATCTGATCTAACCTCTCTCCCTTTCTCTCTCTCTCTCTCACACACAAACACACAGAGGCAGGGGTGGGATTCAAATTTCTTAACAACTGGTTCTTGGGCGTGGCCTAATTTGTGGTGGTGGCTTTGTGGTCATGTGACTGATGATGGGCATGGCTTGCATGTAAATATAAATATTTATGTAAATATTGAATTTTTTATAAAAAAGAGCGACTTTTACTCAAAATCAGGCAAAGCAGGCAGGCAGATTGAGTTGCTCACGGAATCAGATTCAGAGATCTATCTTTCTGCCTTTGGCTACCTGAGTCTGTCACATAAAATTTGCTTGCAAGCAAACTCATAAAATTTGCTAGCAAGCAAACTCACAAAATTAACTCACAACATACCATGTATGTAAATATTGAATTTTTTATTTAAAAAAAGAGCAACTTTTACCCAAAATCAAGCAAAGCAGGCAGGCAGATTGAGTTGCTCACAGAATCACACATTCACTTAGAGATCCGTGTTTCTGCCATCGGCTATCTGAGTCTTCACTGAATAATAGAACCTTTAGTCCTGGGGGGGGTTCGGCTCTTCTTTTAAGCAGAGATCTAAAGATTAACTAGAAAGCAAGAAATCCAACGATTTCCTTCTTTCTAGCTAATCTAAACCTCCCGGCAGAGCAGAACAGCTGATAGTCGGGGAAAAATAAGGAAAAATAGCAACTTAGCAGGCAAGTTTGCCAGGTAAGGAGTGGACAGGCCATGTGGGCGGCGCAGCCTGGATTAATTGCTTTGGGGGTGCTCTGGGGGTGACATTTCTATGTGGACCATCAAAATTTTCTCGTGGACGCCCAAGTAGGCCGCGGCCCACCAGTTGGCAACCACTGTTCTAGACTATGCCAAATCCAAAAAAGCTAAAGATTCCCAGAAGTTTGGCATTCAGACAAATCAGTCACCAATAGAAACACAAACTAACCACTGCAAAATAAACAAAATAAACCATATTACACGCTATTAAACCATATTACACACAAAATAAACCATATTACACACCATTCAAGAGACAATAAAAGGGGAGGGGGACAAACATCAGAACATATCCTCTCCAGCACCCAAATAAGCAATAAACAAGGTACCACCAAGAGAAAACTACATCCCCACCAGCACTGGGAAGGCAAGCTGTCTAGGTAGTCCTTGACTTACAACCTTTCACTTAATGTTTTGAATTAATGACAGGTTCAGAAAGGGAGCTTTACTTCTGACCATCACAAAGATTGCACACATGTTCATAGTCATGTGATCACAATCTGGGTGCTTGGCAATCTGTTCGCATTTATGATCTGTTGCCAAGCACACTGTGACTATGCAATCACCATTTAAATATGCTCTGCCAGATTCCCCACAAATTCAATGGGGAAGCCAGCAGTAAGATTGCAAATGGTGATATTTGCAAAGAGAACTTACACTCGGGGTCTGGATGTTGGGTGAAAGAGCTGCTTGCCAAAGGATTTCAGTTCCTGAGCAGGGAGGGAAGGAGGACAAGATGCCTCATGGAGAGGGAGTCCCAGCAAAAACCATACTTGTCTTTCCACTGACAGGTAAAGTCAATGGGGAAGCCAATAGGAGGTTGCGAATGGTGATTTATGATCACGAAAGACTACAACCACTCAGGATTCACCTAACAATATCAACTGGTTTTGTCATCTTGAGTTCATGCAGTCATGTGACATCACACCTTATGACTGTGTCATCAAGTGATGGAGTTCCCAGTCCCAATTACAACTAGTGAGCAAGGGCTACCAGTATAGCCTGCTAATCTAATGTCTAAACTTGAAATTTAAATGTATATTCCTATCTCTAGACTGCTTCTCTATGGAACAATCAATACAGCTTTCTTAAAGTCTAAAAGAAAGATGAGTCTGCAAGATGAGTAGTTCAACTCCAACTAACAAATATAATCTGTGACAGCCTTGGGGTCACAACTAAATACAACTATTTAGCTATGTGGCCGGATATGGTCATAAATTCAGAACAAAACTCAATGAACAAAACCCATGTATTTTGAGTTTAGGTTAGCATTTTAACCTGAACCCTGTAATTACAGCCTATTTGTTACTATCAAAATAAACAGGATCCAAGAATTTATGTTATTCAAACTACAAGATTCTCATTAAATCAGCAAAAATGAGCAGTTTGTTTTGTTGCAAACTTGCTGTTACAAATAAAACAGGAAGAGCTGTGGTGGTGCAGTGGTTAGATTGAAGCACTGCAAGCTACTTCTGTTAACTGTCGGTTGCCTGCAATTTGGCAGTTCAAATCTCACCAGGCTCAAGGTTGACTCAGCCTTCCATCCTTCTGAGGTGGGTAAAATGAGGACCCTGATTGATGGGGGCAATAGGCTGACCCTATAAACCACTTAGAGAGGGCTGTAAAGCACTGTAAAGTGGTATATTAGTCTAAGCGCTATTGCTACTTATAAAAGGTGATAGAGTAATTATGAGGACAAACAATAAAAGAATAAAAATAAAATACCTGGTGATACCTTTCCCACACTGTTTACATATGAATTTACATGCATATACGCATGCAACTGTATGTGTTGTATATGTGCACAATGCTCTATTGCTTTAAATTCTCTTAAACTGTTTGCAAAATATTGGGAGCTAGGGTTTGCTTTGGGTTTCTTGTGTTCAAGCATTCCCACAATGAGATAATTGCACCTTGTTTCCCTTCCTCCCAGTGTCATCTTGAAAATGAGAATCACATCTGAGGGTCAGAGCTTTCCTTGGAAATCTCACATCTTCAGGTATGTCTCTGCCTTTGAAAAACAAACACAGTACAGAACCTGGAACTGTCCCATTGCTTTGCATCAATCTAATACAATAAGTCTGCTATGAAAGACGCAAAGACAGCACTCATCAGTGACCCACCCCCCCATTTCCTGTCTCATGACCTAGAGATGAAACACATCCTTTGAGAACTCTGTCTTAAAGGATGTACACATTTTCTCATATAGAAAGGAATACTTATTAAGATGAAGTGTATTAGACAAATATGATCTGAAAATAAAGTCTAAGTCATGCTTAAAATATAAAAACTTGACAATTAAGCTTTTAATTTAGAATGTAAAATTTAACTTTTCTGTTATATATTCTAAATGATCTGTGATTAATGTGTGTATACACACATGCATGTATGGGTGTGTGTGTGTGTATACATACACACTCCAGTAAAATATATATATATATATTGAGAGTAGGCATCAGAATTTCATTCTTAATTTGTACTAGTGTGTTCACAGAAAAAATGACAGTAAAACTTACATTATCTTAAAATTTCCTTATTTAACATTACAATGCTATATGTTAACAAAAATTAAGAGTTCATACGGTATTATAAAAATCAACAAAGGTTTCAAAAGCAAACTCAGTACAAATCTACCAGGGTTGCATTTTAATGACAGCACCTTCAATTCACAATTACCTGCTACAAGTTATTCTTTAAACTTAATTGATGCTGCAACCAATTTTTGCCAGTCACAGACAGCAAGAGAAACAAGCATGTAAACATGTAGATTCAAGCATATGAGTATTCCCCCCCCCCAAAAAAGGATACTTCTTTTCTTTTTAGAATTTTTCTGCTAACCCAAAACCTTTGTCACCTCTCCAATGTAAAACTACATACTATAGGGATTTATACTGCTTTATGTTGTTTTATCTATTTCAAGAAAACTGCAAAATCTACCAGTATCATAAATTAATGAAATATATCAGTATCTTTATTCAGATATCACAAAACTGCAAAAGATTAAGATTGCCTTTTAGGTATGTGTGATTTCACTCCCCAACATTTCCAGGAGGCTAAGCTTCATAAAAACTCCATACATCTGCTGATTGAGGGCCGGCTTCACAAAGATAGGTTGCTCCATTCATCCCATGACACTGACAGGTATGGATTTAAAACTGGAGTAGTCAAGCTATACAAATCAAAATACAAGTCTCCAGTATCATTCAAAAAGGTACAACTTTTTAACATACAGCTTTTCCTACAAATAGCCACTCTCCTTAAGCTAGAGAGAGAGAGAGGAAGGATCGACATCCTAATCTTTATGCCGTAATCCTCTTCCACCTCTCTGGGAGGAAATTTTAACAAGCAAAGTCAGAGCTTCTCTGAGAAAGCCACAACCACCATCACCACCATTTCACTGCCATTTTCCTTTTCTTTGCGTGTGTGTGTGTTTAAGAAAAATTTAAAACAAGTTACTCACAATCATCTAAGTCATCCTGCAAATCCACAAAATACAAAGGGATCCCTACAAATGAAAACAAGAGTAAGAAAGAGAGAGAAGACACGCGGGGGGGGGGGGCGTTTGTGTTGCTGTTGTTGTTCCACAAGACCGGGGAGGGGCGGGAACGGGGGGGGAGGGCAAGCATAAAACACACAAATAAATGAAAGCCTCAAGAGCAGCACATGAAACAGCAGCCCCAGACGCCATGGCACCGCCATTTTCAAACAGCCTCTGACCTTCCCACATCCCCCCCAAGCAGCAGAAGAACACATATTTAAAAAGCTGGCGAAAGAGAGCAGTGGAAGGGTGGTGGTGGAAGGAGAGAGACACCCAGGTAAGCAGGTCGTCCCCACCCCACCACTTACCAGCCATTTTGAAAGGCGCATGGGTGGGGAGGAGACTGGGGTCCAGAGAGGACGGCCGAAAGGAGGAGCTGCCGGCTTTATCCCGGTCGCCTTGGGCAGCGCCCTGCCTCCGCCGCTCGCCCGAAGTCAAACGTCAATGGCTGTCTCCGTGGACCGAGCCTTCCTTCCCCGCCTCTCCTCCTCCTCCTCGCCCGGCTTCCAGTCTTGAGGCGGGTGGCGGGGTGTGTGTAATTTAATAGCGTTGAGGCGAGGACTCCGCGAAGCCGAGGCGCGCCTGGAGAGCCGGAGGACGGCCCGCGCGCCAACATGGGCGTTTCCTTCCTTCCTCCCTCCCGGATTAGGTCACTGGGAAAAAAGGCCCGTCACGTGACGCTCGACGCGGGGCTGTCCAAGATGGCGCGCGGCCTGTGGGCTCTGAGGAGAAGGAAGAGGCGCGTTCACCTGTAGCCCGGAGCCGAGAGGCAGGGCGTGAGGCTCTTTCTCTGGGCCCCGCCTTGGGAGGCCTTTCCACCCCCCACCCCCCTTTTTTTTTTCCGGCCGCCTTCTCCGGAGACTCCGTTGGGTAGCTGCGGGGCGGCTTTTCCATGTGAAAGTCCCGCGAAGGGGGTGATGGTGTGGCCGACCGGCGGCGGCGGTTCCTAAAAAAAGCAGCGGCGACCCCCCTCGGTTCTCGAGTGATGGCTCTGCGGGAGCTGAAAGTTTGCCTCCTTGGGGTGAGTTGGAAAGGGCGTGGAGGACAAGCGTGGCTTCTCTTTTCTCCTTTGTTCAGGCTGGTTTTAAAAGTTCGTTTTTGCGTTTCGGCAGCGCCTTCCTCGGAAGAAGGACTGGGGTTTTGCTCTCCATGAAGCTCGGCTTAATGGCTCTCTCTGGTCATCGTTACCTTAGTTGTGGGCTGGGAGGGGAATCGCACCTTAGAATTGGGGTCGTCTGTTTCCCCCCACGAGAAATGCCTTAACAGCTTCACCCCAATTCTCGGCAGGTTTCAAAACGGCGTATTGCCAGGTCGGTGTTTTTAGGATTATCGTCTGACAGCCCTTCGACTTCTGAAAACTAACAATATGGACTTGGGCGGTGATGCTCCTTTATTTTATTTTTATTTTTTAATTTCAAGCAGTTCCTCATAATGCATTTATTGGGAGTCCAGCCTGAACCTCCCTCTGTGGGATTTCTTTCCAAATATGTGCTCAAGGCTGCAACTTTTAGAGGTTTTGTTCTTTCTTGGAAAGGAAAGGAATTTCGTAATTTGTTCTCCAACCAATTCCACAATAATTACTTGCAATATTTCTGGGCGGAAAAGCAGTGTTTAAAACGTATGTGCAAACTCCTGGTTGACAGATTCTGAGATGAGTTTCGAAAATTCATTTTAAAAGTATGTAACAAAATCCTTTATTGTAAAGGAAACGGGATGATGGTCAAGGCTATGGGACTATTGAATAGAATGAATCTTATTTCTGAGGACAAAGTCACAGGATTTCACTATAAAATGTTAATATCTAAATAACAATTTGAATTAAAGCCCAGTTATGAGAGTGGCTTACAGGACAAAATATACAATTTTCCTGAAAACCAATATTCTCTGTTTAGCAGAATTGTTTTGCATATGAAGGAATTAGGTACCCTATGATTGGTACAGGTAGTCCTTGACTTATAGGTGAGTGAGCTGCACTGGCTCACTTACCTATGGCAGGAAAGGCCTTAAAATGCGATAAGACTCACAACAAATATTTCACTTAGCAACATAAATTTTGGACTCAAGTGTGGGTCATAAGTTGAGGACTACCTGTATAGAACAAGGCAGAATATGTTATATATTTTTCATTTAAATGGAGAAAAATGTGTGTTTAAGAACATGGAAACAAACAGAAAGATACCTTTCCTTTTTCTTTAGAAATACAGGTAGTTCTTGACTTAACCATTCGTTTAATGACAACAGCACTGAAAAAATGACTTAGGACTGGTTTTCACCCAACCATTGTAGCTTTCCCATGGTCAAGTGATCAAATTCAGGCACTTGGCACTTGGCATGTATTTATGACAGTTGCACTGTCTGGGGTAGTGATCACTATTTGTAACCTTCCTAACTGGCTTTTGACAAGCAAAGTCAATGGGAGAAGGCAGATTCACTTAATATGATTCACTTAACAACTGCAGTGATTTGCTTAACTGTGGTAAAAAGTTGTAAAATGGGGTGCAACTCACTTAGCTGCCTTGTTTAGCAACATAAATTTTGGATTCAATTGTGACCCTAAATTGAGGACTAGCTGTACCAGCATTATTGAATCCCAGAATCTTCAGCTAAAGCTATAATTATAATCTGTTTACAAAATTATGAACTCACAGCTGCCAGTTCTTTAGTTAGTGTTGGCTTTCATACCAAGTTCAAGTTCTTAAGAACCTACCTAGCATATTGTAATGTATCCATGTTATTATTTTGTCTTGCCTTTTCTGTATATAACTGAAGACTCCTCCTCCTATTTATCCAGTGACAACAATCATGTGATATGGATTGGATTAAAAGGGTTACCCAGCCGGTTTTCATGTCTAAGGAAGACTGCAACTCAGTTTCCTGGTTTCTAGCCTATCACCTTAACTACTACACTTTAAACTTTTTTTAAAAAAAAAAACTTTAACTGTGGCATGAAGTTTGACCATAGGCTCAAGCCACAGGCTCCAAAATCATGACATTACTGTTAATGATGGGGATGGAGGGGGTTATTGTTTTTACTCTTTGTATATTGAGGTTTAATTTTATGTAAGCCGCCTAGAGTCACTGAAAGAGAGTGGGCGCCCATCTAAATAAATAAATGAAGTCATAGATGCAACATGAGCATTGGATATTCACTTGTGAAAAAAAACAGGCTGTTTGTCCAGTTTAGCGTGTCTACACAAAAATAATTAGAGAAACATCACTGTACTTTCTCAAATACTTAAACCATACCTTCTTAATGATTTCCCTCCTCAGGTTTATGAATGCATACATAACCTTTCATTAAATAGGGAGAGGTTGAATGAATAACATCACCTTTTACTAACACCCTTGAAATACCTAAAACACCTTCTTTCCTATCCCAGTTGTTTAGTAGACATATTTTTAGGGTGGATCATTATATAGCTGTTGAAAATAGTCTCTAGTAAAGTATGTTACTATGTTTACATGGCAAATGTTTATTTGGGAAACCATAGAATGTTATCTAAAATAAAACACTAGCAATAGAAAATATGAAGGCCATTTAACTACTTGCTGCTTTTGGAGTTTTGCAGCATCAGTTCAATAGCCTTTGTGTTTATATGGTCCAGAAAGTTGGGTTCACTGAGTAAAGTTAATTATGAGTGCATCTATAGTTTAGTTTACTTTATTGTCATTGCACTTCTACAATGAAATCAAACACCATCTTCAGTACACATCATGACCATGAAAATAAACACAAACACACCTCCTTCATACTCCACGCATTGAACCTAAAACCCCAACATCACACTGCAGTATACAGTAGAATTCAAAAGAGCTACTGCCTTGGGATAGAAGCTGTTTTTCAGCCTATTTGTGCTTATTTTTATTATTCTGTACTGTCTGCCAGATGGTAATAGTTCAAAAAAGGGTTCCCAGGATGAGATGGTTCTTTCAGAATGTTTTGAATTTTCTTAAGGCAGTGGGAGCTATAAAGCTCTTCCAAAGAAGGGAGAGGGCAACCAATGATCTTCTGGGCAATGACGTTAACCCTCTGGAGTGCTTTCCTATCTGCCACTGTGCAATTGGCAAACCATGCAGAGGTGCAGTAAGTTAAGATACTCTCTGTGGTGCAGCGGTAGAAGGTCACCAGCAGTTTTCCATTCAGTTGTTTTCTGAGAAGGCAGCGAGCGCCTCCCCGCTGGACCCTCTGCTCATCCTGCCAGGGCCGCGCCAGAGCCATGCAGGCTGGGCAGAGCCAGGAAAGCGAGCCGCGGGTGCGCGCCCGCCTGCCAAGCGAAAGAGCCGGGCCAACCCAAGCTTGGCTTCCTTCCCAAGTACCTCCAGCCCGAACCCAAAGGGGCCACCGGGACAGGCCGCCCAAGGCAGTGATAGCACCCACCCATCCGTGGACAGGGAGGCAAGGCGACGGCCTGCGCCGCGTCCTCCTCTGAGCTGAGCCCCACTGAGTCAGCGCCTCTGCCTGATGCCCGTTCCGCTGCAGCATTTGGAGCTGCCGGCGCATTTGGAGATGCGTGCGGATGGGGACGGGCTAGGCGAGGGGTGGAAAGGAGCTTTGGGCTCTCTCCGCCGGCAAGGGAAGCAGCGCTGCCATCACCTAGCCTCGCTGTCCGCGGACGGGTGGGCGCTATCACTGCCCCGGGCAGCCTCTCCCAGTGGCCCCTTCGGGTTCGCGCTGGAGGGACTTGGGAAGGAAGCCAAGCTTGGGTCGGCCCGGCTCTTTTGCTTGGCAGGCAGGTGCGCACCCGCGGCTCACTTTCCTGGCTCTGCCCAGCCTGCACGGCTCTGGCGCGGCCCTGGCAGGATGAGCGGAGGGTCCAGCGGGGAGGCGCTCGCTGCCTTGGTGAGAGCTCTGCTGCCGGGAAGGAGGGCCTGCCTGTCAGCTGCACTGGGCGCCCCAGGCGAAGCTCTTCGTGCTCTGCCCAGCACCAGGCAGGGATGGTGGCTGGGCGCTTCTCCTGAGGTGGGTCAATCCTGCGCTGCGGCCCCAGGAGATTCGCCTCCCCACATGGGGTTGGGCTGCCCTCTCGGGCAGGGGAGTCTTTGTTGTAGTAGGGCATCGTTTTTAAAATAATTGGCTTTGCCTTCGAAGGCAAAGGGAAGGTGGCGACAGGAGTGCCTGAAGCCGAGTGTCTCTGCTGGGCTCCAGTTGCAGGGAGGAGCCCTGGCTGGCCGCATGTGGCTGCGCCAAACGCCATGGTGTTGCTCTAAACGCCACGGCAGCAAGGGAGAAGGGAAAGCAACGGTGGCAGAAGGTCTCCTGATACGAAGTGCCCCACCAACGCCGGGGTCAAAAAAAAATAAGGCCCGGCCTTATTTTGTGAGAAACACGGTAATAGATTCAAATAAGGTACAGGTAGCCCTCAACTTACAACTACAATTGAGCTCAAAATTTCTGTTGCTAAGTGAAATATTTGTTAAGTGAGTTTTGTCCCATTTTATGACCTTTCTTGCCACCATTTTGAAATGAATCACTGCAGTTGTTAATAGCATGGTTGTTGAGTTGCCATGGTGAATAGGCGGCAATACAAATCAAATCAAATAAATAAATAAATAAATAATGAAACTGACTTCCCCATTGACTTTGCTTGTCAGAAGGTCCCGAAAGGTGATTTCTTTTTCCAAAAAATATCTTGATCCTGGGACACTGCAACCATCATAAATAAGAGTCAGTTACCAACTATCTGAATTTTGATCAGGTGAGCAGGGGAATGCTGCAATGGTCAAACGTGAAAAATGGTCATAGGTAACTTTTTTCAGTGCTGTTGTAACTTTGTATGGTCACTAATCAATTTTTTGTAAGTAATGTCTCTTGTTCAGGTATCAAGAAGTTGCTAGTTGAGATTTTAAGAATCCTTCTTTATCTCTTTAATTGTTTCAAATGATTTAAGGCATTTTTATTATTCAATGGGTAATGTTTAGATTAAGATTTTTTTGGGGGAAAGAAACTGATTTATCCAAATTCATAGAAGTTGGATGGAAAATGCTGAAACTAGAGCTGCTTCTAGAAATACAGATAGGAAGATTGAAATTTAAAATTACCTGTTTCGTTTCTCTTTAAGGACACGGGTGTGGGCAAATCAAGCATTGTATGGCGCTTTGTAGAAGACAGCTTCGATCCAAACATCAATCCAACAATCGGGTAAGTATATAAAACCTGCCTCTGCCTGCTGGGCTGGGGCCCCAAGGGGGAGTGGCATCTTGGAAGTGGCTAATGAATTAGACTGAGCCCCACCATGCACATTTTATTCCTTTTCCCATCTTGATTAATTGAATTTTATCTGAATTTTAAATATTTGGTTTTTATTTATTGTTTTAAGGTTAGGATTAGGGATAATTTTATGAGTGTAAGCTGGGTAGAATCATCTTGACAAGATGGGCAGAGTAGAAGTTTAATAATATTTTAAAAAATAGAAGTTTCATATAAAACAATGAGCTAGGAAGCTAAGCATTACATAAAGTGTGTGGTTTTTTCATAATTTTATTAAAGATTTTAGTTAAAGTAATAAAAGTGAATATATACTAAACTTGCTGACCCTACCACATAGTCAGGCACATGTAGTTAGATGGTTTCCCCGAAGTAACCAGGCTCTGTGGCAGGAAGGGCTTTATAGGTGATAACCAGAATCTTGAATGACACCTAGAAGCCAAGTGGCAGCTAGTGTAGCTCTCAAAGCAGCAGAGACATCATTGCACATGCCACTATATTCAGGGCCACCTGTATTTTTCAAGTGGTCTTCAAGGGTAGCCACATATAGGCTGCATTACAATAGTCAAATGGAGGGTAACTAAGACTTCAGTGACTACCTGAAAGACTTCCCAGTGCAGGAACAAGTGTAACTGGCAAACCTGTGTGAAGGCTGTCTCAGCCACGGCCCAAGAGGACCCCTCAGATTCCACAATAGTCTCTCATGGAGAACTTCAGTATAATTAATGACTAGATGGAATGTCCCCAAACGAGGGAGGGTATGTCAAAGAAATAAAATTCTTGATTTGTAGGATTGAACTCGAGGCTGTTCTATCGAGGCCTATACAGGCAGGCACTGGATCAGGACAGTGTGATCTTGTCAAATCAAGATGTGTAATTGGATATCATCAGCACATTAACCTTATCCAGTGGTTTCATGTAGATGTTAATAAAAGAGAGTGTCAAGCCCTATTGCACACCACAAGTCAGAGGCTGATAATGTGTCCTCTCACCCAATCAGCACTGAATGAAACTGGTGAGGTATTATATTGGAGTCTGCTATCCTGCACAATTAGTCAATTGTCTGTCTTTAATGATAAAAGAGTTGATCAGTGGCAGTGCAACTTCTATGGAGATGACTTTTACTACCAATGAACTGATTGTTGGATGAAATGCTATGAAATAATATTTCCATACAGGATTTGTGATAAATCATTCTAACTGAAGAATAAGTGAGAACTCAAAGAATTCCCTTGAAAAAAACAAAATGGATTCCTTCTTAATTTTACCTTCTGTAGGAATAATGAAAACAAATATTTACAATAATTCCTAGAAATAATAACTTCATTACTGATATTCTATTGTTTTTGAGAAATAATTGTACCATAACACATTTTAGATTACTATAAGCTATTTGGTCTATTTGGTTATGGAACTTGCCATCTCCTGTTTTGGAGATACTTAGTATAGAAGTTGTACTTGTCAGACTGCTACTGCAGATTCAGAGCATTGAGATAGAACTTTAAATGAGTCCATCCTAAATATGATTATGGTACAGTCTTGGTTATGTTACAATATATTGTGATGTGATTCTTGTGTTTTTTATGTTTATTAGTTATTTTGTGGTTTTAATTCTATGTACATCCTTGTTGCGAAATCTGCTAATTGAGCAGCCATATAAATTATTTCAATGAACTGAACTGAATATTTGTTAAACCATTTTTGAGAGCAGTACAGAAAATTATTTTAGAAAATGGATTGCGAATGCAAATTAGTGGCTGTTCCATTACTTTACCAACATTGCCATAAAGATTTCAGAAAAATTTAAATCTTAAATTTACATTCTATATAAAGCCAATTTTACTATTTAAATTTCATTTGTTTAAAGTGCTAATTTTAACATAATGTAATAGTTGGAATACTTCTGTTTTTCTTGGTTACATCCTATCTTCTAATGCCATTGATGTAAGATGGGTTTCCACTTCTTAGCTTATATGAAGACTTAAAGGCTTCCTGTATGATCAACCACAAGTGCCTATTTCTCCAGTATCCACCCCATCCCATCTTATTTCCACATTCAGTCACAGTACACATAGATATGTGGAGAATCTGAATTTATTTTATTTTTATCTCACCTTTATTATTTTTAAATGATTCAAGACAGCAAATATCCTTAATACATCCTCTTCCTGTTTTCCTCACAACATCCCAGTAAGGTGAGGTGAGATAAAAGAGAGATGGAGTAGCCCAAAGTCACCCAGCCAACTTTCATACCTAAGGTGGGAGTAGAACTCACAGTCTTCTGGTTTTTAGCCATGGACCTTAACCACTAAACCAAACTGGCTCTCATCCTGCAAAGTATATCCTGTATCCTGTATATCCTGTATCCTGAACTCTGTAAAATTAAATCATTTATTTTTGACCTTTCAAAAATCCATATAACTAGTTGGTATCATTTTTTTCCCAAATGCCTTCTAAACAATAGGCAATCCCGCACATTTGTTTTCCTTCAGTTGAAGACACCAGAGACTTTGAAAACTGTGGTTACAGATTTTTTCCTTCCAAACTCATATCACTTTATAAATCATGAATTTTGTTCAATATTTGAAATGTGGCTTAGTAATTTTGCAATAAAAACCACTTAATAAAGTTTGAAGCTATTATTCTGCATCTTTAGGATGATTGCTCACATTTTAACAATGCCAAGAAACAAACTTTCATTTCACAAACGATACCAAGAATAACCATATTGTTCTGATTAATGATACACAAAACTACATCTACGTTTAGGTTTTTAATGTTGCTATTTGCTAAAGAAAATAAAAAGATATAAATTTGTGTGAATATTTATTGCTCATGGCCTATTTAAATAGTCTTAACCGTGTATTTATATCATACTATGGAATTGTTTAGTTGAATCAATTTGTCTAAAAGAAAAGAAAGTGGACCTTTTAACTTATAGAGTAGTATACTCAGGCAAAATTGCTCAACAATCCTCCTCCACTCTAGACTCTTGAGTAATTGAATGCTGCTCAAGTATGCAATGAGAAGCAATTCAAACCATTATATAATTGGTAGAGAATGGCAGTCCTTCCATTCTTATGGTATAAATTACAACATTAAAAGTATGTTATATCGATTTATTTTGCCCTCTAGTTCCAGTTTCTGTTTTGTGTTGGTTGCATGAGGATAACTTTGCTAAAGTTTTCATTGGGCAATGTTTGCCTTAGATAATAAATTGAGATGTTTCTGTTTTACTAAGCAAAGCATGTAGATGTATCATGCCTTTGATTTAATAGGTCCAGTAGGAATTGAAATGGCGTAAATAGAGGCTTTTAAGAAAACGAATAAGCAGTTTCTTGTGCCCAATTTTAGCAAAATTCTGTCCCATGTAGCTCTTCCTAGTAATAAAAAAAAGGAACCAGTCTTGTAATATAAACCCTAATGAAGTAACTTGAACTTTGTGCACTTTCCTCCCTCTTTAAGATCTGTTATGAAAAGAAAACAGAATGGATACTTCAATCAATTTTAGTTGTCTAAAGCAAGGGTCCCCAACCCCTGGTTCGCAGCCTGGTGCCGGGTCACAACCTGTTCGTATCCAGGCCATGGAAGTGGTGGGTGAGCGCACATGTGTGCACGCATATGAAGCTGTATTTGTGAAAGCGGCACATGTGCAAAACCATCCACCCCCACCCACCCCTTTGGTCCACCAAACCAAAAAGGTTGGGGAACGCTGGTCTAAAGCATTTATCTTGTCTCATATGTTCACTTCTAGATAAAGAAAACATGAAATATACACGTTTTTCCTTCCCTCCCATCTTTAAAGTTATAAAATTAATCTAAAAATATGTTTTATGAGAAATATATTGATTTTCAGTTCAGGGCTTTCTTTGTTTTATGGTTTATTCATACATAACATTCTTTTCAGCGCGTCTTTCATGACCAAGACAGTACAGTATCAGAATGAATTACATAAGTTCCTAATATGGGATACAGCAGGACAAGAACGAGTAAGTAGATAAAGCATTTCTAAATGGGGGTTGATGACATCTTTCTCTGTGACCTACTTATCGTTGGCTGTTATTGTAAGGGATTTTTGTAATGATCATCTTAATTAGCAGGAGTCTCTTAGATATAGTATAGATGTTGTAATAGGGAATTTCAGAATCATCGTCATTGTTTTGTGAAATGATATCATGAGATAAAGGATAGATAAATGTCTTAATAGATATATTATTTCCCTGCTTCATTGACCTTTCAGTACTTTTTTTTCAAATTCAAAAAATAGTCTTATTCTAATATGTCCATGAATTAAGAGAAAATAAGAATGAATTAGAAAACAATTGGATGCATAGTAGAAAATGCATAGGAAAAAGGTATCCTTATTTAACGTATACTAGTAATTACTCTATAGGGCATGGATCCACACTAGCTGTATGTATTCTGTTTATCTCGTGTATTTCAGAAAGTTTGATGAGTCTTTAATGATAAGACAGCCTGGGCATGGTATAGCATGTGAACTTAGACTCATAGCAGAAGGATGATTACGTTTCCTCTTGCAATTGCTATTTTAAAATCATTACAATTTTCATTTCCCCATTCTTGGAAATGTGGTTTTAACTAAGTTGAATTAACATTTGCCAGTAAAAAACAGGATCAAAATTCTAGCTTCACCCCCTTGGTGATGTAATTATATCTTCTAGAAAAAAAATATCTAAAGACAAAGTCTCCATTGCTCAATTCTTCCTTAAATGATGTCCTGCTTGAGGAAGACTTTCTGTGCTTCATTAATATTTGCCCACTTAGGGTCCCTGCCCCCCCAGTGTATGGATCTAAACCTGTGACTTTCTTGGAAGCTGTACGCAAAGCGTTTGAAGAGGCACTTCACAAAACATGTTGGCTCCTCTTGAATACAGAGCTGCTTTGGGGCCTTTTCCCTGATCAACTTTTTGTATACGTGTAGATAGTAGTTCACTGGAGCTGCTAGCAAAGCAACTCTACATTATGGGTGGAGTGGGATTCAAATTTCTTAACAACCGGTTCTGTGGGTGTGGCCTAATTTGTGGTTGTGTCTTGGTGGTCATGTGACTGGCTGGGGTGGCTTGCTGACTGGGCATGGCTTGGTGGTCATGTAACTAGCTGGGCATGGCTTGTATGTAAATATTATAAATATTTATGTAAATATTGCATTTTTTATAAAAAAAACAGCAACTTTTACCCAAAATCAGGCAAAGCAGGCAGGCAGATTGAGTTGCTCACAGAATCAGATTCAGAGATCTATCTTTCTGCCTTTGGCTACCTGAGTCTGTCACATGAAATCTGCTTGCAAGCAAACTCATAAAATTAACTCACAACACACCATGTATGTAAATATTGAATTTTTTATTAAAAAAAGAGCAACTTTTACCTAAAATCAGACAGAGCAGCCAGGCAGATTGAGTTGCTCACAGAATCACTTAGAGATCTGTTTCTGCCATCTGTTACCTAAGTCTGCACTGAATAATGGAAGCTTCAGGCTCAGCTCTGCTTTTAGATTAGCTAGAAAGCAAGAAAACCAACGATTTCCTGCTTTCTAGCTAATCTAAATCTCCCGGCACAGCAGAACAGTTGATGGTTGGGGGGAAAAAAGGAAAAATACCAACTTAGCAGGCAAGTTTGATGGCGCGCATGCCAGGTAAGGAGTGAGTGGGCGGGGAGGGGCAGGACGGGTCCAGCCAGTGGTGCGATTTGCCGGTTCTCCGGCAGGTAGATGACCACCCCTGGTGAGAGTGCATTTTGCGTGCACATGTAGACCATTTCCTAAAAACCTCAGCTATGCCGCCGAGACAGCTAACAAGCGCTATGCGCAGGTGCACAGCGTTTGAAAATCCTCTTCTTTCCTGCTTTTTCAACCTCAGTTGTGCCAGGCAAAGCAGCTGAGGTTGAAAAAGCAGGAAATAAAGAACAGCCAAGAGCCCGGGCGGGCGGCTGGGCCAGACAGAGCATCTGTTCTTCAGAGCTACCGGTTCTATAGAACCGGGCTGAACCGGTAGCATCCCACCCCTGATTATGGGCAACCCCTCACTACAGGAAGACCAGCCTTCTGGAGGACAGTGTCATGTCAGCATTTTGAGGAGAGATAACACACACACACACACACACACACACCACACGTTATTTACATCAACACACTTATAAGTGCTCCTTTGAGTGTTTTGCACAGCCATAATATGTAATTTTTACTGTTTGGTATGTCCTCCATTTTATTTTTGTGTTTTCTCTTGAATCCTTTCCACGTCGTGAATTTAACAAACAAGTAAATCACCTGTCCCTAAAATGTAGGTGTGTCCTTGCCTCTTTGCTTACTAGATATTTTGTGATTTTGAAGTATGAAACACAGGGTAAAAGTATGGCTTTTTATATAAGACCAGTAGTTAATTGCCTCAGAATTCTTACCAATCTTCAGGTCTGAATAACAAAATAGACTTTAGAATCTATTTTCTTAAAATATGTCTTTATGTAACTGATTTTGCCATGCTTGAAAAAAGAGGATTCTTTTTTGAGTAAAACTTGCAGCTCTTGCAACAAAAATAACGTGATGTATATATTGTTAGCTCTGTGACTCAGATTTTGTGATCTTCTCCCCTTTTGTAGCAACTATAGAAAGGGTCAGTCTGACTAAGAATAAAAAACATTCAGCTTCAATTTCCCACTCAGCCTTGAACCTAATTGCTTTGAGAAATTATTTGCATTGATTTTCTTGCATAGCATGGCACAAGTATAATAAAACTATATATAATATCTCCTTACAAGTGGCTAATATACCACTCATCTGCTTCAATTGCTCAGTAAACAGGATTGAAATTTATATTTTATGATATCTTTTTTCTCTTACTACATCTAAATAATGTATTCTAGATCTTTTACTTCAAGTTTTAAATTGCTTCAAGTTACAAATACAAATGAGAGCAACTTTTTTCCTTCTATCATATAGCACTTGACACTTATATACTGCTGAATAAGATAGGATAGGATAGAATAGAATTGAATTGAATTCTTTATTGGCCAGATATGATTGGACACAGAAGGAATTTGTCTTTGGTGCATATGCTCTTAGTGTACATAAGAAAAAATAAAATACATTCATCAAGAATCATAAGATAACAACACTTATTGATAGTCATAGGTTACTTATAAGCAATCAAATCATACATAGGTTACTAATACCACATTATAAAAAATATGTTGAGACTCTTTTTTTCGAAAGTACAGAGAAGAGCAACCAGGACGATTAGGGGACTGGAGGCTAAAACATACAATGAATGGTTGCAGGAACTGGGCTTGGCTAGTCTAGGGAAGAGAAGGACCAGGGGAGACATGCTAGCAGTCTTCCAATATTTGAGGGGCTGCCACAGAAAGGAAGGGGTCAAGCTATTTTCTAAAGTGCCTGTAGGCCAGACAAGGAATAATGGATGGAAACTGAACAAGGAGAGATTTAACCTGGAAATAAGGAGAAACTTTCTGACAGTGAGAACAATCAACCAATGGAGCAGCTTGGCCTCGGAAGTTGTGGGAGCGCCATCACTTGAGACTTTCAAGGAGAGACTGGACTGCCATTTGTCAGAAATAGTGTAGGGTCTCCCGCTTGGGCGGGGGGTTGGACTAGATGACCTAAAAGGTCCCTTCCAACTCTGATTATCTGTTAATACGCAATCAAAACATACAAGGAAAACAAATAAAACAATATAAATTGTAAACATACAAGTAACACGGTTATAGTGATAAGTGGGAAGAGATAGGTACTAGGAAGGATGAGAAGAATAATAGTAATACAGTCTTACTAAGTAATTTGACGGTGTTGTGGGAGTTAGTTGTTTAGCAGAGCAATGGCATTTGGGGAAAAACTGTCCTTATGTCTAGTTTTCTGGTGTTCACAGTGTTTTACAGCTCTCTCTAAGTGGTTTACAGAATTGCATGTTGCCCCTAACAAACAGGCTCTTCGTTTTAGAGCCTCAGAAGAATAGAAGCTGAGTCAACCTTGAGCCATTCAAATTTCTGGAGTGAGCAGTGAATTAGCCTGCAGTACTGCATTCTAACCACTGCATCACCTCGGCTCTTCAACATCAGAGGTGTCAAACTCAAGCCCCACAGGGTGCTTAGAGCTGACCTGTGGGGCCGGCCTGGAAACAGCAAAGGACTGGCCCGCAATGCCTCTGCCAGCAGAAATGGAGCTCGGGTGGGGGCTGAGCTCCATTTTAGCTGGCAGAAGGCTGCAGGAGGTCATTGCAGCTGAAAATGGGGCTCACATGCGGCCTCCCAACCTCCATTTTAGCTGGCAGAAGGCTAGCAAAACAAAATAAAAACAAAATAAAAGGAGAAATGTTTCCCCTTTTGTATTTGAGCATGCAAGAGGGGACAGGAAAGGAGAAAGGGAAAGAGGAAAGACAAAGAAAAAAGAAGGAAAGGGTTTGAAGGACTTCGGCGACAGACAGACATCCGCGATCATGTGCGGTTTCTGTCTGGGCTCGCTGCTGGAGCGCCCCGAGCCGGCTGGTTTCAGGGCTAAGCCACCCCGTAGAGGTGGTGAAGAGGGGGGAGACCGCCAGCAGGGTCGAGGAGAGCCGCATCTCTCCTCCTCAGCTGGCCATTACTTCCTTTTCCGAAGGCGGTTGCAGCAGTGGTCAGAAATGGCCACCACAAAGGAAAACTCGACCGGAAAAGAATGTGCAGGAGGAAGATAAGAAGTGAAAGTTTTGGCTGACCGGGTTAAATTGTAAAAGCAACAACTAAGGTACCCTGGAATTTAAACTTACAAAAAATAACATCGCTCCCAAAGAAGAGTCGGAAGCAGCGAAGGAAAGTGAAAAGGGAAAGGTTTGGCTTTTTTTTTCTTCTCTCTCCTTCCCTATACTGACAACTAAGAGACTTAAATAAGAAATCGGAAAAATCCGCTTTGACATCAATAGGCAATTAAGCTGAAAATAAAAAAAAAAAATGCCAAAGGGATAATAAAGATTTCTGGACATTAAAAGTTTTCTTTTTCATAAGCAGGAAGGGAGAGAAAAAAAATAAGGGCAGGATCTGGAAGAGGGAGGAGACTGCCTGGAATTAAAAAGAATCTACAGTAAATCTTCAACAAGACTTCTAAAAGATACATTTTAACTGAAACTTTGCAACTAAATAGTAACCCCAGGAAGAGAAAGTGGAAAAAAAAGAGCAAAAAAGAAACAGCTTGCGTGTATTTGGACTATTTGGTGATCTTTGGATTCTTGGTTATTATATTTGAATGACTAAAATCAATCGGGTGGTTGTTTAAAAATTTATACAGTGGCACCACTTCTGGATGAATTGAAAATGGAACTTAAAAAGTACAAAGAAGATGCACAAGAAGGGAAGGGTTCTTTTGGCTTCGTTTTTCAATTCTTAGAAATGGAGATTTGGAACTATGAGAAACAACAAGAAACGACTGCAAAATAAGAAGACTGGGACAAAGAAGAAGCCATCTTTAATGAACAAGCAATTTTATGTGGGGAAGAAAAAGGAAAGGGGGGAAAGAGAATGGAGAATTTAAGACTTAAAAAAACAACCAAAGAAAAGAAAAATAATTCAAAAAATAAGTATAATACTGGAAAGCAACAGAAAAGGGGAATACAGAAGAGAGAAATAGAGGTAGAGAGACAAGGGGTAAAAGGGGGAGAGAGAAGAAGAGAGGGAAGAAGGAAAGGAAAAGAAGTTACAAAGGACCGGAGCAAGATATAGAGAAACAGGACCTATTTAGAGATAAAGGGTGAAAATTAAACTGAAAAGGGGATTCTGTAAAGGTACATAAGATTGTATTGTTATATTAGTAATAGAAATAACTTTAGAAAATTGGAAACAACGTATGATTAAAATGAGGGATAAAATAGTTAGTGTAATTTAGTGAAATGTTTGTGAATAAAATAAGTGGAAAAAAAATAAATGAGAAAATTGAATTAGGAAGGAACGGGAACATTTTAATTAGTTAATGTTTTATAAAATATAAGTGGGGGGGGGAATTAACTATGGAAAGCTTATAATTGTTCCCATAGAAGTATGATATTTAATTGAAAAGTAATGTTAAAGATGTTAAGACTTTAATGAATATTAATATTAATGATAGAATTGAATTGGAATGGAATGTTGTTTTAATTATATATATTTATAATTTTTTTCTTTTTTTAAGA